>NW_027187378.1:43305268-43314958 GCF_028583685.1 Petaurus breviceps papuanus | reverse complement strand
CTTTCCTTCCCTCCTTCCTTCCTTCCTTCCTTCCTTCCTTCCTTCCTTCTTTCCTTCCTTCCTTCCTCTCTTTCTTTATTCTATTTTTCTTTCTTTTTTTCTACATTTATTTCTTTCTCTTTCTCTCTTTCAGGTTTGCTCCATTCCTGACCAGGAATCTGTCATTTCTATATTTTAAACCTTTACAGGAATCCAGCTCTCATTCTCAGGCACCATTTCTCATCCAGCTAGCTGTTCATTTCCCAAATCAGCTTCTCTTATGTATCCCTCTCTTTCAATGTGATAAAAATGCATCTCTCCTATGGTCTTTGTTTTTTTGCCTAAGACTGTAAACTTCGGGAATGTTTTTAGATTCCCACTGGCAATGGCATTTATGTTCATATGAATTACCAGAAGTGAGTAGTAGTGTGACATTTTTAGGTGTCTTGGGAGGTTCTTGTATACATGCCCTGAGGAGGATAACAGACCTCTCTATTATTGTTAACAGATTGATAAATAGCTGCCTCAGTACCTGAGCTGAGAGTCATCAACCAGACTTACTTTCCTCTTCTTCTTCTAGCACAAACTGAATTATCTCTCATGTAACAAGATCTTATGGATCTGCTTCATCATTCTTAAAGGAAAAAATATGTGCTTCCTCCACAGAGCACCCAACTACTTCTTCTTCTGGAATGCCTTTGATTTCTTTCTTAGCTTCAAGTATACATGTGTACTTTTTCTTCCTTTGGTCCTCTGTATGATAATCTACCACACTTCAAAAATTCTGACAGGTTAGCTTCCCCTGACATTCCAATTCTTTTATACTTTGGGGAGAGGGGGTTGAAATTCCCCTTCTGCTTTTGTTCATTTTACTTGATAACCATGAATATGAAGAGTCACTGATCAAGTCCCTTCACTTTCTCTTAAGGAACAAAACAAAACAAAACACAATACAACCACAACAACAGCAATGCAAAAACAGCAAAAATGAAGCTTGCATTTTGAACATAGGGAGCTATCACTTGACTATGACAGAAGTACAGACATTGCACTCTCAGTGGGAATCATAATACCCATCCTGCTTGCAATACTCAATTACATCCTTAGTTTTATATTTCAATTTGCTTGTTGACATCTACATCTCACCTCCCAGAATCTCTTTTCTTCAAATTTTCAATTCATTTTTATCACCTTGTAAGATCTTAATAATGACAATCCATTTCCTTTCCATCTCTCACTAATACCTTACGTTGTTTTATCAATATATTTTATTTACCTTATCTTACTTAACATGCCTTTTTGACAACCTTCTCTTTCTCCTTGAATTTTAATCTTCAGGTTCTTTCTTCTCAATCTATTTTCTCCTCCAGACCAAATCTTCCTTCAGGCTGAATTCTTCTCTTTCACCTCAAATTGTTCTTTTAAGTTTTACTCAAGATATTCCTACCTTCTTTCTTCTAAATTAAATCTCTGTAACTTAATAAATTCTGAGGCAACCAAACTGCCTTAAATTTCTGTTTCTTTCTTATCCACATCAAGCCCTTCTCCATCTCTTGCTACCTTCTCCTTGGGAATACAGAAATATTTTTTTTTCCATGAATTGCCTTTAAGTATTAGAGAAATGATCATTTGAAAGAAGGATTCATTTTGATCTCTTTGGCCTCTATGGAGGTGCAACAGACAGAAGTGCCAAAGACATAAATTTAGCTTTAATATTAAGAAATATCTAAAAAAATTAAGTCAATCATCAGTGGCATGAGATACATTGGGAAGTAGAATGTTTCTTATCAGTAGAGGTCTTAAAGAAAGGAGTAGATGACCCTTTTTAAGATATGTCATTGGGGCATTTTTTTCATATATTGAATAGACTAGGTGATCCCTGAGGCCATCTTGTTTGTCTGTTTTGAGACACTGGGGGCTAAGTGACTTGCCCAGGATCACACAGTTGGATAACAGACCTCTCTATTATTGTTGACAGGTTGATAAATAGCTGCCTCAGTACCTGAGCTGAGAGTCATCAACTGTTGGTAAGTATCTGAGGCCAGATTTGAACTCAGGTCCTCCTGACTCTAGTGCCAATTGCCCCATCCACTGTGCCACCTACCTGCCCCTCCTGAGACCATTTTGAATTCTGAAATTCTAGGATTCTGTATAGGTTATGACCCATAATCTTTATGGGTTATAATGATAATGACTGATCATTAACTCCACTAATCTCATCCTCCATTACTTCATTGTAGGTGACCCCCCTCACAGATTATGACATCAGGATTCAGGTTCTGGCAGATCCTATCCAGGATAAAAGCTTCAAATCCAGGCTTGCTGCTGCTAGACTGATTGTGTGCCATCTGAAAACTCATCTTGATAAGCGCCAAAAGCTTATCACCAAGGAGCTGGCCACCAGGTGAAGAATATCTTGACCACAGCAATTCATGAAACTATTTACTAAGCTGTTTCAGGGCTGCAATCAGTGTCCATAGAGGGAGTACGCCCTTGGATAAAATTGCTGATCTTTTGAAGTATGAGCTATTGATCAGCCACAGTAGGTACTGATGTGAAGACTTCTCCCTTTGGCTTTGGATTACATATTTCAATACTTCCTGGGCTTGTCAGAACTTTCTGGCTGTGACTAGGGTTGGAAATGAAAAGCATCCCAGATTTCTGCTGGGATGCCAGCTGAGGAAATGGAAGAAATAACAGAGAATTTCTAAGCAAATAGCGAGTCCACTTGACAGGAACCATGCAATCTTTCAAGGGGCACAAGAGCAAGACTGATGACTTTTGAATATACTCCCCAACTGCACTGTCAGTAACAAATTGGTCTTGTCACTTTCTCCAAGCAGATTTAGTGAGGACATTAACAATGTTAATGATCTGTGTGCACCTCAGGAGGAAGAAGCTGAGGCCCAAATTTGGTAGCACCCAGACCTGGCTTTTATTTTCTTCCATTGGTACTGCGGTGGATACAGGATGTGTTTAATTTTCCTCTTGGATGTGGAAAATGCTACATGATCTGAAAGTGTAATGCTTGTCATAATAAATGCTATCCATGGGGGGAAATGTCCTTTTTTATTATGATCATTTTAACCTGTAGGGTAATGGAAAGGGAGACAAAGAAACCAAATTCGGATCTGGTCTTTTTCTGTTAATACTTGTGTGACATTAAACAAATCTCAGCCTCTCTCTGATCTCAGGTTTTCTCATTTATCAAATGAAATAGTTGGACTAGATGAGCTCTAACTTATCTTGCAGATCTAGATCCTATGTTCCCAATACATTCGGAATTACCTACATATGTATGAATCGGTACTCTCAGAAGAAGAACAAAGTTTGCCTTTCTGGTCCTATAACTACTGTGGGAAATAAGAACTGTAAGGTATAGATATTAGACGTCCTCTATTTGAATTGTCTCTTATTTATTTATTTATTTATTTATTTATTTTTGCTTCTTGGAGGGGGGAAAGCAGGGCAATTGGGGTTAAGTGACTTGCCCAAGGTCACACGGTTAGTAAGTGTTAAGTGTCTCAGGTTGGATTTGAACTCAGGTCCTCCTGACTCCAGGGCCAGTGCTCTCTATTCACTGCGCCCCCTAGCTGCCCCAGAATTGTCTTGTTTTTAACTAGGAAAACAGGTGTAGTAAGAGGTTGAGTGACTTCCCTACGGTCACTTAGACAATAAAGTATTGCCAGAGTTGTAAAATACATCGTTTGACTCCATATCCAAATTTCTGTGGTTTGTCATTGAATTACAGTACAGGGACTAGAATAGTAAAGAGTGCTTGTTTAATTATAATTAATAACATATTTATTGAGTAATAATAACTATGATTTTTATAAGGTGCTTTAAGGTTTTCAAGAATTTTCTTTAAGAGATGCAATAGGTTTCAATTCACTTCAACTCAGTAAGCATATATAAAGCACCTATGTGCCAAACACTGTGCTAAATACAGTAGATACAAAGACAAAAATGAAACAAATTCCTTTCCTAAAGAACTTTATCAGCTATTGAGGAAATCTGTGTACATGGATAAATAAATAGAAAATTATCATAATTTAATATTAATCACAGAATATATATATAGTAACATATAGTAGCTATATATGTGTTTATATATACATACACAAATATGTGTGTATGTATATATGTATGGATGTGTATGTGTACATAATGAAGGGATGGGGGAGTGCAATATAGCATGAACAGCTAGATGGCAACATAGTGCACACAGCAAGAGGCCTGGAATCAGGAACACTCTTCAGTTCAAATCTGGCCTCAGACACTTACTAACTATTTGACCCTGGGCAAGTCACTTAAACCATTTCCCTCAGTTTCCTCATTTGTAAAATGATCTGGAGATGGAAATGGCCAACCATTCCAATATCTCTGCCAAGAAAAACCCAAATGGGGTCATATAGAGTGGATCACAACTAAAATAACTGAACAACAATATATAGCATGAGAACGAGGGTACTCAAGAAAGATCTCAAGTAGGCAGCTGTGCTTGAGTCAAAATTTCAAGGGATTTACAAGAGCTAGAACTAAGAAGGAAAAAAAAATCCAGTTACAAAGGATAGCTTTTGAAAGCCTTGGACAAGAGATAATATGTCATGTTCCATTCAATTCAATAAGCATTTATTAATCTCCTACTCAGTGTCAAGTCCTGTGCTGGAAATATAAAAAAAAAATAAAAATGAAAACACCCCATACTCTCTAGGAGTTTACATTCTACCACATTAAAAAAAATTTAGTTAGAAAAATTGGGAATGTGCTTTGTATAACTCTGCTTCCCATATCTGTAATTGGCTTTGTGATGATGACAATGATGATGACAACAATGATGATGATGCTACTATTTGGTTGTTTCTGACAATTCATGACCGCATTTGTGGTTTTCTTGGCAAAGATACTAGAGTGGTTTGCCATTTCCTTTTCCTGCTCATTTTTTTTCAGACCATACTTTTCCACTTTATTTTTTAAAATATTTTTTCCTTTGGTCATTTCTTCTTTCACAACTATGACTAATATGGATATATGTTTTCTATGATTGCACCTATATAACCTATATAAAACTGTTTACTCTTTTAGGAAGGGGTGAGGGGAGAAAGGGAAAAAATTCTGGAACTAAAATTTTTGCAAAAATGGATGTTAAAAACTGTCTTTACATATAATTGGAAAAAATAAAATGTTTAAAAATAGTTCTGGACTAGTTATGCAGAATCATTATTGTATATTGAATGTAGATCATACAGCCTTGAAGCCAAGAAGGCTTGGTTACCTCTCCCCTCCATCCTCTCAACTCATTGGCTAGGCAAATCCGTGTTCTAGGCAACTTTCTAAAATGAGAAATTTTCAAACTTCTCATTTTAAAAAGTTGCTAAGAAGGTGTTGACCTGTATCATTAGAAGTTTCCTCCTCCAGGAGTTTCTGGTACTAGGGAAATCATATGTCTAGTCTCTCTCCCTTTTGTTACTTAAAAGTGAAGAGTTTTGGATGATTCTGACTAGACTTCCCTTGGTAAATGATCTATCTCTGGCTATAGTCAACTTTTTTGTACATAACCTAGGAATTCTGAGACTTTGCTGCCATATTTGGCTAAGTTAAACTTGGGAATCTTCTCTGGTATAATAATTTGGATTCTATCTATTCTATGTAGATGTGTCCTCTCATTCCATTCTGAGCAATTTTCCTTTACAATTTCCAGAAATAGAGGCCAATGATTCTTAGATTCTCTCCATGATCTATTTTTGTTATTATTTTAAATAAATGCTTTATTGATGCCTTATTTTATGTCACTCTCATTTTACAATGACTGCCCCTCTCCCAATAAAATTCTCTTTTTATAAATGGAGTTAGGCAAAACAAATGAACATATTGCCTATGTCAGAAAATATATGCCTAATTCCATACTCATTGTCTATCACTTCTAAAGGAATATACTCTGTACTGATCAGAGTTCTGATATCTCTCAATGCTGTTTTTCTTTTTCTTTTTTTTGTTTTTTTTAATTAAATTTTGTTTATTTTTAGTTTACATCATTCATTCCCACAAGATTTTGAGTTACAAATTTTCTCCCCATCTTTCCCTACCCACCACCCCAAAACAGTGATTTCCAGTAGGGCAGATAGATCTCTATATTCCAGTGCCTGTATATCTTATTTCCCAGTTACATATAAAAAATAATAATTTTTTCAAACATTTGATTTAAAACTTTGAATTCCAGGTTCTTTCCCTTCCTCCCTTATCACCCACCCTCACTGGGAAAACAAGCAATTCAATATAGGTTGTACATGTGTAGCTAGGCAAAACATTTCCATAGTGGATATATTGTGAAAGAACCATATTTCCCTCCCTCCTATCCCAACCCCTGCCTGTTCTATTCTCTACTTTGACCTTGTCCCTTTTCAAAAGTGGGTGCTTCCAACTTCCCTTCCCCCCAACCTGCCCTCCCTTCCATCATCCCACCTGTCATCGCCTTCCCCCCTACTCTCCTGTAGGGTGAGATTGCCTATTTAGTGTGTATGTCATTCCCTCCGTAAGCCAAATTCAATGAGAGTAAGGTTGGCCCATTTCCTTTTGCGTTCCTGTTCTTCCCCTCCATTGTAACAGTTTTCCCTTGCCTCTTCTATATGAAAAAAAATTATCCTATTTTGTCTCTTCCCACCCCCTCTCATTATATTCCTCTCTCACCTCTCAATTTCACCTTTTAAGTATCATTCCTTCCTATTCAATTGGTCCTGTGCCCTCTGTCTATGTATACCTGTACACATATATACATACACACTAACATATGTACTGATATGCCCATATACCCTCCTATATAGACACACACACACACACATACACACACATTTATATTCCCTTCAACTATTCTCATACTGAGAAAAGTTTCATAAGTGACTTACCCAGGGTCACACAGCTAGTGATTGTCTGAGGCTGAATTTGAACTCAGGTTTTCCTAACTCCAGGCCTGGCACTCTATCCACTGAGTCACCTAGCTGCCCCAAGGTGATGCTGATAATAAATACTATAAAATCTGTTAAGGATTGCAAAACATTCCACATATATTAATACATTTGATCCTCATAACAACCTCCCTTGGGGATAGGAGCTATTATTATTGAAATTTTATAGATGTTGAAACTGAGACAAGCAGTTTCAGTAACTCATTCACAGTCACTGTCAAGCCAAGCATGAGCAGCTTTCCAGAGGACTGCTGCTGTGAACAGCTTTCAAAGTTCTGATTACACAGTATAGTGAACTCTATTTAATTCTGTAACAAACTAAGACAAACCATTCACAGAAATCAAAGTACAGCATTCACAATGTTATAACTTAACAACTTATTGCTAAAATGGCCACATAGTTTTCATCAAAGTGATCACATAGTTTTAAGCAAAAGATAACATTCATTCAGTAACACAATCATTTAGTAAATGCTTAATTCAATCTTCCTTAAGGAGAGAAGCCTCCTTAATTGACACAAAGTACAAAGTTCTCCACCCCTAGGTCACATTGACTTGATCTCTTCAATCACAAAGTCCTCTTTCTTCTTAATTGGAGAAGTCCTTAACTCAATCATCTAAATATAAAGGTCAGAGTTCTACACTCCTAGGCCATAGTAAGTAATGGATTTCTCAGTTTACATTAAATATCCAAGGAGAGGTCTTTTCATCTTGACTTGAAGCAGGATCTTAGTTTCCATGGTTCCTCTTCTGTAGTCCCAGCTCCTGCCCAAATCTATCCAACTGCATCCTGAGTTCAAAGGCAGACAGCTCTCAGTTCTGTGTCCAGCTTCTTCTGCAGTTCCTGTTTCATACTGAAGTTCATAGTGTCTGGTACACCTCAAATCCGTCACAGTTTCTGTTCCTGGGGAGACAAAGCTTAACAAAGCCACAATAACATTCATTCACATTGCCCGCATCCTCATCAATTCACTTTCTGCCTGAGAAATCAACATAGACCCCTCAACAAGGTCTGAGGAATCAACATAAATCATCAGTATAGTCCCAGGACCTACGAAATCATCAGTAAGACCCTCCTTCAGGATTTCTGTAAATATACAACAAGAAAATCCTCTTTCAGGGCTTCTGAACCAGCAGCAAGGTCCCAGAGCTTCTGTAACAACAGCACCATTCCCCATCAGAAGATGAATCTAACAAAATAACATCAAAATAACAACAAAACATCAAAAACATCAACACCACAGCCATGCCTCCTCCCAGTTTTCCTCTCTTCTCATTTCTCAGGTCTTCTCAATTTTCAGTTCTGTCCTCAGTTCTCATTTCTCTTCTCAGTTCTCAGTTCTCTTTTCTCAAGCAGTAGCAGCCTGGCCTCCAGATGCTTGCTCCCAGCAGTTCTGGCCTCTCTAAGCTAGGGCTTTGCCTTATATATGGTATTAGTTCCTCCCTGTTCTGCCCTTTCCTGTTACATCAACAAGTCCATCCCACTGTAGGATTCACAAGTTCTGGGTCTTAATACTTGATAAAATCGTGAACTTGGAACAAGGTGCTAAGTACCTATTTGATTTGCAAATACAAGGGACAGGGAAGATCTACAAATTCCCATTACCATTACAGTCACACACACAGCTTTTAAATTTCTGAAGCAGGGATTGTAAAATTATGTCTTCCTGACTGCAAGTCCAGAACTCTATCCATCGTGCCCTCAGCTGTCTAGGAAACAAGACAGCCATATGTGCAACTCACATGGGTTAGGCAGAGCTATTCATATACCTGGAGTCAGGAAAACCTGAGTTCAAGTCCAACCTCAGACACTTATTAGCTGTCTAACGCTAAGCAGGTTACTTTCATCGCTCAGCTTCAGTTTTCTCATCTATAAAATGGGTATAATAATAGTACCTACTGCTCTAAGGATGAAATGAGATACTATTTGTAAAAGTGCTTTGCAAGTCTTAAAGGACTCCATAAATTCCATTTATGATTATCATTGTATATCAACATTAAAGATGATTCCATAAAGGAAATTAATTGCAAATTCTTGCTTGTCTTGGCTGCACATTTACAGCTTTGATTCCTGGGGTTGTCAGACAAATTTTCTAAGGAAAAGCAAGTACAGAAATCAAAGTGATAGGCCCCACCTGGCTTATTCATTTTGCTCAGAGAATTGATGGAATCTGGTTCTTTTAAAGGTTCGAGTTTGCATTGCCTTAGTCCCTTAAAAAGCACAAAGAGGGTGATGGAGGGAAGAAGAAAGCAAGAAAAAGAAGCTGCATCCAGGAAGAATGTCAACATTATCTGTTGCTTCTCCATACTAATTCTCCCCCTCCCCCAAAGTGCACCCTCCTCTTATTTGACTGTAGAAAAAAAACAGTGAGTTCACCTCTTACCGCAGGCTAACACCCTCCATCTCTTTGATTCTTCGGGCTTTGAAGTTCTCTACAATGCAAACACACCAAGTTGAATTTCTACAGGGCAAACTTCACTCAGTATTTTTTGTTTTTATTCTTTTCCCTCTCCCTTGCCTTCTTGCCTTCCTCTCATGTACTTTATTTTTCCTTCAGGAAAACTGCAACCCTTTCCCATGCCCTCCCCCTTTCTTTCCTCCCTTTTTAAGGGGCTGTCATCTCTAACTAACCATTCTTAGTCAAGGGATGACTATAGTCCGTGAGGCATCTCCCACTGGGGTCCTTGTAAGTAAGCTCTGTGTGTGTGTGTGTGTGTGTGTGTGTGTGTGTGTGTGTGTGTGTGTGTG
>NW_027187378.1:43262680-43305258 GCF_028583685.1 Petaurus breviceps papuanus | reverse complement strand
GTGTGTGTGTGTGTGTGTGTGTGTGTGTGTGTGTGTGTGTGTGTGTGAAATGCTGCAGGCTCGCTGAATTTTGATAAGTCCTGAACATAATGTACTATCAACCAGGGATGGATGAAGCCAGCGGCATCTGGATTAGTCATACCAAGCCTCTCAAGCAATGTGTTTCTCAGACATATTGGATTTCACAAAATCCACATTGTATTTTGCCCCCCAGGTATACTACTTATTTATTCCTTTAATTTCCAAGTCCTTATGCATTTAGAAGGGGGGTTGAATCCACAGGAGCAAATTAAATTAAAGCCTCAAAAGGTTTTGAGTTCAGTTCGAAACTCAGGACACAGAGAATCTAAATGGATGGCAAGACTAAACTCAGTGGAAGACAGTGAATCTTAACTATGTTAACACATCTTAACACAACTATTCAAAACTAGTCTTCTAATGTGAAATTCTTTGGAAAAGGCCTAAAAAATGCTAAGGAAATGTAATGTATGAGTCAGAGGCTCCCTCCTAACATAGATGATAGATATAAAGCTGAAAGAAATTTAAGGTTATCTAGTCAATCACTGCTCCCTACCCATGCAAATATTTTAAAGATCACTTAACACAAAAACTAGCCATGTGACTTCGGGCAAGTCACTTAACCCCAACTGCCCTCCAAAAAGGAAAAAAAAAAAGTACATAGCTCAGTGCCTGGCATGTAGTAAGGGAATAAATACTTATTTCATTCCCAGGTGTCCAGGCATCTCTGCACCTGGTATTACTGGAAAATGTTTTTGTTTTGTCTCCTCATATATCTCCATTGCCTGTCCTGTGTGTGTCCATTGTATGTGTCTTTTAATCAATTCAAGTTTACAGACCTATTTATTTATAGATTCTATTTATAGAAATGAATATACTGAACTCCAAATTAAGAACCCTTGCCTTATACCCTTCCCTCTTCTAAGCTCTCCTATTTCTTTTTTTTCCATGAGTATTGTTTTTATTATATTAACCTGCTAAGCCAAAAGAAGAAAATTCACAGTGAATCATTATATCAAGACATTTTAGTAAATAAAAATCACATTTGGTATGCCTGTCAAAGTAACTTGACATATATTAAGCAACTCTCAACTTTCTCTTTTTTTTTCTCCCCCTAACATATGGCATTTTATTTTCTGGGTCAACTTGTCCATGTTACAGTGAAGGCTTAAAGAGGCATCCATTTTGGGGAAAACCTGGCTCTCTCCCTCTTCCCCAGGCCTTGTCCCTTGCCCTGCCTGATCTCCCACTGCGTCTGATCCAGGGAGTGGCTTATGACTGTAGCTTTAAGGGAGATCTCCATTCCCCATGAGCTGGCACACCCTGCTCAGGTGTGGGGAGACTGAAAGGAGGCCCAGCCAGTTGGGACATTTATCTGGGGGAATTCCTGGGTTGGGGACCTCCAAGTTCCCAAGAAAGAACAAGGGGGATGGGAGCCCCTGAGGAGCCTTCCGGTACTGCAGGACTGGGTTAGGGTGAGTGCTTCAGAAAGGAGGTCCTGCCTCTGTGGGCTCAGAGGGTCACGGAATGGTGGCCTCTCACCACAGTGGGAGCTAATGAGGGAAGAGTTGTCTCCTCAATGCCCCAATCTCTCTGCCAGCCGTCTGCATGGTCTCCTCCAGTGGACCCAGCCCAGGGTGTGTGGGTCTCTCCTGGTTCCTCCCTGGGCTCTAGACATCACACACAGTACAGCAGCAGGGTACAAAGGGCTCTGGACTCGGGTTGGAAGACTTGTTTCAGTCTCATTCTATGACCTTGGACAGGCCCCTTCCTCTCTCTAAGATGGTTTCTTTGTCTATGATGGGAGATCACCCCTGCTCTGCCCCCCCTCCCTGGACTGGTGTGAGAGGAGGACCCACCACGTACATTAAGGCAGGGTGGCTTTGGCAGAATGGAGGCTTTGCTGACTTCCCTGCTGAGGAACTTTATCTCTTTTATAGACACACACACACACACACACACACAAATATGTTATAGCATGAAGTTAAATGAACACCATCCTTCCCTTCAGGAGTATACACTTTAAATCATAAAAAAGATAAAAGGACGCATATTGCACTGGGCCTGGAGTCAGGAAGACCTGAGTTCAAATCTAGCCTCAGACACTGACTAGCTGTTTGACCCTGGGAAAGTCACTTAACCCTGTTTGCCTCAGTTTCCTCATCTATAAAATGAGCTGGTACACTCCCTTATTTCTGTCAAAGATTCTACCTTTCCTTGTAATTTAGCATTATCCTTGATTTCACTTACCCTCTATCACTTGTCCCCAACTTACTAGATAATCAGCTGCCAAATCTTGCTGTTTCTATACTCACAGCATCTCTTCCATCTGAGCCCTTCTCTCTACTCACACTGCTATCACTTTCAGTTAGGTTTCCTTCTGTTTTGCCTAGGTATGTCAAGTGCTTCCTGATTAGTCTCCCCATCCTACATGTCTACCTACTTCAGTCTCTCTCCCTCAGTATTGCCAATCTAATTTTCCTTAAACACTGATAGGAACACATTACTCCTTGATTCCATAACAATGGCTTCCTATTACCTCTAGGATAAAATGTTGTCCTTTGCTTAGCTTTTAAAGTCTTACAGCACCAACTTATCTTTCCAAACTTACTGAACATAAATCTCTCTCCTCACTTTGTGACCCAGTCATATTGGACTTACCTGTGTTCCTCACATAACACAACGTTCTAGGTGCCTTGGATGCACTCTCACAGAACTTCCTCTCTTCTCTTAAGATGCCACTCAAACACCATCTGCATGAAGCCTTCCTTGATTTTTTCCTACCAAAATGCTCTCAACTTTTCATCTTACTACTCTACAATCAAATATGCCATGATTCTGTCTTCCTACAGGCTACTGCCTACCTCTTCACTGATGCCTATGTGAGTATATATCAACAAAAATTTATTTAATGCCAGCTACTACATGCCACACATTCAATGCCTACTGGAGATACACAGATAATTAAGTACCTGCTTTCAGGGAGTTATTGTCTTTTCGTGATAATAACAGAACTTTCCTCACAAGTACCATGTGAAATGCATAGCTTGTTTTACTGATGAGGAAATTGTAGCTCAGAGGAGTTAAGTGATTTCCCAATGGTCACACAGCTGCTAAGTGTCAGATTTAGACCCATGTCTCCTTGACTTTGTCATGCTCTCTGTCCAGTATACCATGACCACGAATAACTATAATACAAATTAAAATGTGCATAGGGCTTGTCCAGACAGTGTGTTATGAAATTTAAAGAGGGACAGATGACTGTAGATGTGGATCTATCTCTTTTTTTATATAAAGATATTTATTATTTCTACAGCCAGCACTCTTTTCGCCAATAAGTCATTTACACCCAATTGCCTGACTCTGAAGCCTGCCTGAGACATTTCCAGTCCTTTTGCAAAGGGGGTATAGCCTTATTACTACACTCTTGAACTTCTGCTGGTGTCTTCTTTTCCTTACCTGCTTACATATGCAGGTCAGCCAGAGGACTGTGATGCTTAAGGAAACAAAAATAAGTTAAGAAATCTCATTATAGTGGATAGAACATTAGTTCTTGAGACAGAAATGGATTCAAATACTGGTTCTGGTGCTAACAATCTTTATGATTTGGGAGAAGTTGTGTCTTTCTCTTTTTGCCTCAGTTTCCACACCTATAAAATATGGTGAATACACACACACACGCACACAAAATATCCTATATTTTGTAGCTTCATTGTTCATAGTTATTTACATGTTTCATTCTTCATTATATTGTGAGTTCCTTCAGGACAGAGAATGCCTTTTTGCGCTTTTTTTTTGTATCCCAGGCACTTAATACAGAATCTGACACATAGTTGTCCTTAATAAATATTTACTGACTGAATAAGGAATAGGGTGGGAAAGATGTGCTCTGAGGTCCCTGCTATCTGTAAATCTTATCTTCTTTTAAGTTTACTGGGCTTTTTAAAAATTTCCTTATTTTTCTCCTTCCTATTTCCCCCTTCTTTAAACAAGTAAAAAATAATTAATTAAATTAATTACCTAATTCAAAACTCTTGCAACAAATTTGCACAGTCCAGCAAAGCAAATTACCCCAGTGGTCATGTCTGAAAATGAACATTTCAATCTGGATTTTAAAGCAGTCACCTCTCTGTTAGAAGATAGGCAATGTGATCCATCTTCAGTACTTTAGCCTTGTAGTTTATAGTTGTATTAACCAGAGATCTAAAATCTTTTAATTTTTCTCCCTCTATAATGCTGTTGTCATCATTTTAACTATTCTTCCAGCTCTGTTCACTCTGCATTAATTTATAGACATCTTGTCAGTTTCCTCTGAGATCATCTTTTCTGTCATTTCTTATGGTACAACAATATTCTATACCATTTACATACCATATTTTTTTCAGCCATTCATGAAATTAGTGAGAACCCCTTAATTTCCAGGTTGGGACTACAATGAAAAGAATTGCTATAAATATTTTTTGTATGGATAGTATTATTTTCCTCTTTTATGGATCCCTTTGGCTCAAAGGGTATTTGCAGTTTCATAACTTTTGGGGCACAGTTCCAAACTGCTTTGCAGACTGTCTAGATAGTCACAGTCTAGTGATGCTGGGCATTCACATAAGTCTAGTCAGCTCTCAAAGATTAAATTAGACAGGAGGAGCCAACATGCAATGGAAAAGGGAATTTCCTAAGAAAGAATTTCCCCCAAGAAATCACAGATCTAATTTCAATTTACATAATGCATGTGTATATCTGTTTGCATGTGTGTTTGTATGTATGTACATGGGTATATATATTTGGATTTGAACTCAGTTTTTCAGACTCCAGGTCAAATATTCTATACATTATACCTAATACAGCCCAGTGAGTCTTTTCCCATATCAGGTTTACCAAAGTAACTAATGCAGAAATTAAATTGCATTTGTTAATTAAAATGCATTATTCAAGATCTGTTTGCATTTCTATCATCATTTACTTGCTTAAATTAATATATCTTGTCTTCATTAGTACCAGGTCAGGGTAGAATCATCTGATTTTTCCAAGGATGTTTAGATTTCATTCACAGTTATATATCAATTCCTATTTCATGCTTTAAAAAAATAAAATTTTAATGGTATCTTTTTATTTTATATCATCTACATTTTGCAATATGTCCCTAATCACTCCTTGAAAGCCATTCCTTTAATGAAGAATACCTACTTTTTCAAAGGCTTACAAACATATAGGATTTATTTCTGGAAGAGATATTAGAGATCATATGAGTGCTACTCAAAAAAGATTAAAATATAATTGGGAAATATTTAATAAAATAAATAAAAATACAATAAAACACACTACATTTTAAAACAAAGCCAATATGGGACACTTAGAGATTCTTCCATATGGATTTGTGGCCTGGTTTCTATTTGAGTTTAACAGCACTGATCTAATGTAACACCCTTATTTTACAGATAAAGGAATTGAAGCCTAGAGGGAAGGGGTAACTTATTCAATATCATAGGCAGCAGTATTATAGGCAGCATTCAATTTCTAGTAAGGGCAAAATCCAGTAAGTGACTAAATCTAGTGCTCTCATTACACCATAGCTGCACTGCATTTAAATTATCCTGCATTTTTTTAATATAAGAATTAATATTCTAATTTTGCAAGTGAGTCAGCTGAGGTACTGAGAAGTCAAATGGCTTGTCCAGAGTTCACATGGCATGTAACTCAGTTATATTACACTATAGTTATATGCTGCTCGTTCATGTTAAGGCTCAAGATATAATTACACAAATGGCATTTGATGTTTTGTCTATACTGGATAAGTTGTTAAAGTATGACACTGTTATGCTGAGGCAGACTTTCTTTTATTGTGATTTTTTTTCTTAACACACTTCAAAAACTACCAAATTTCTCCTTTTGGCTCCAAGGTAGAAAGCAGATCAACAGGAATCTGGGTCCCCAGCTCACAAACCAGTCACAAAAAGCTTCTTTCCTTTGTTTGGAATCATAGATTCAAGTTTTCTGTTGAAATCCAAGCCTTAACTAGGGCTTTGAGAAACAAGGAAAACACACACCTTTATCTATAAACACAGAGACAAACAGCAGTTAATCAAGTAGAGTATAGTGAGATTTGTGCTACCTTTGGTACAAACCAGACCTGGTTTGCTACTTCCTTTCTATGTAACTCTGGGCAAGTCATTTCCTCTCTTTTGGCTGTAATTTTCCTATCTGTAAAACGGACATGATGGGCTAGATTATCTATAAGGCTCCTTCTAGCTCCAAATCCTATGATCCTGTTAGAGAAAAAAAATGTCCTAGTTGGCTGAGCTCCATTCTTTCCCTCACCTCCTCAGTCTTCTGTGTCTCGAACATTAGCAAAGGATTCTGTACCAGAAAACTGATTAGTTTGTCAATCAGCAATTGTCAAGAACATATCACAGATTGGATAGTCAATAGCAAACTGCCCTTATAAAAGTAAGGGGGGAACATGGGTCATCCCTAGGGAATGAGAACAGGAGTCAACACTATGTTTTGCTGCCCCAATGTCATCTTGAAGAGCCTTATAAGAATAATGTGGGTTTTTTAATACAGCACAAGAAAATTATGTCTATGTTTTCTTAAACCCCCTTCCTCATTTCTCTCTTCTTGTTCTTGGTTGAGTAGAAATAAATGACCATATAATTTCAAGGGTGCAGTAACAAGACCAACCACCCTCTCAAATGAAGGTCTGCAAATGACCTCTTTGCCAGGCTAAAGTCAGAGGCACAGGTCACTGATGGTGAGTAGAATAATGACTAGGGTAAATGGTTGACAACTTTATACTGGTTCACACTTACACACAGAGACAGATATCTCTCACAACATGACCAAAAATTCTCCTCCTGGGGAAATTCAGCAGTAAGCAAATAAGTATCAAAGACAGGGTTAGTGTGAGGGAGGAAGAAGTGAGTATCCTGCTCTTTGTTTGGTAAAGTCTTGATTGATAGATGGATCAGGCTAAAAACTGATTTTCTATGCTTCATGAAATGATGATTACCTCCTTATTTCCTGCCCCCCTCACAGTCACTTGCCTCCCTGAGTTACTGTCCAAACACCTGGTCATAGCAGAAGATGAGGTGTTGGGTGTAGGGAGTAATATTTTTTTTCTAAAGGAGAATCTATTTGTTTTAGTCACTCAAAGCCAGGAAGAATTGGGTTAAAATCCTCCATGTGGCATATACTAGCTATGTGACATCTCAAACCAAAGTACCATACAGCTGTCAAGACTAAATTACAGAGAAGGTGCTGAACTGCACAAGGTATTTATTTATACAAGGAGTTTCCCTACCCAAGAGCTCCCTATGCTAACAAAATCCTTCTTTCAACTTTATTATTTCTGTCCAGGAAAAAACCTTTCACCCAGCCTTCCACATTGGAAATCTTAGTATTTCTTCTTCATTTCTCATAATCAATCAAGTTCTTTTGATTTCAACTACACAATACCTCACATTCATCCCTTCCTCTCTGTTCCCACAGCCACCAACTTGGTATAAGACATCAGTTTCTTTTCTCTAACCTATTGCAGTTCTCATCAAATTGACTTCTTCCCCTCTCCAAACTATCCTTGCCTTTTTTGTCAAATTCATTTCCCTTATGCAGAGATGATTCCCTCTTGCTCACCAGGAAAATTTCAGATTCTTTAGTGTGGCTTTCCAGGTTCTTCATGACCTGGTGCCACCCTCCTTCCCAGTATTATCTCATTCTACTACAGTCACATATAAAACATTAACAAGACTGATTAACTGCCTTCATAATCACCTCACACTTTTGTGTCTCCATGCCTTTTCTCCTTCTGTTGCCCATGGAATACTGGAATACGGTCCTATCCCATTCCTAAGTCATTGCTGAATATATACCTAACTTTAAAGTTCAGTTCAAATTGCATCTCCTCATGAAGTCTTCATGAATTGCCCCAATAAATAATGATTCTTTTCTCCTTCAATCTTAAATAACAATTTTTTACAAATCTTTTTGTCATGCATTTTGTACATGTCTCATATTGCATTATGTGTATGTGTGATATCCTCTTTTTATATGGAAAGTTCCATTAAAGGAGGTCCCATGATTTATCTAATATTTTTTTATTTTCTCCAATGCCTAGGTTAGTTATCTGAACACAGTAGATGCTTAATAAAGACATGTGGAATTGAGTTGAAAGTATAATGTCTGAAATCTCACATGAAGATAAATGAAAATGTTGCTTAGTAGTCTGGTAAGCTCCTGGAAGGCAGGGAATATTTAATGTTTGTACATCTTTCCCCCAGCATTTCACATGGCACTAGTTGCATAGTAATCATTCATTAAATGTTTTCTGGATTGAATTTTTGAGCTGGCAACCAAATGGCTAGTTGATAAAGATACCAGTCACTTCTTAGAAAGTCACATGAAGGAACAGCTACAGATTTACCCCTAATTTTACAGTGATTAGACATAAACCACTCAGAATTCTTCATTTTTCCTCCAGTATTAAGACTAGCATTACCCATGACCTTCATGTGACTCTCCTCTGTCAAGATAATACCCATATGCTGGGCATAAAGAAACTATCTTTTATTTTCATTCCTTAATCTCTCACCAAGACCAGAGCAGACACAGCAGGAAGTGATCTCAGAAAAGTGTTAATCCCCAGAGTTTGACTGAAATTGCAGGCAGCAGAGAAGAAACAGTTTGTACCAGAAGCTCTGGAAGCTGCTCGAGACAAACACCTCAGAAAAGGGGTCAGACACAAGCTGTGACTGAAACAGTGTGGCCACATGTCTGTGTATCTGAGGATTGTAGGGAAAGCAAGATGAGCAGCGTAGGAATGTGATTGAGAACCAAAGTGCTGTCTTCATTAATTTAAGGATCTCTCTGTTTGTTTGTTTTTCAGAGTGAGTCCTCGTGCCTCTGTAGCTCACAATCCTTCATACCCCTTACTTAACGCACTGGCTTCATGTGTTTCTGAAGCTAAAAATAATCATTACCTTGTGATAATACATCACAGGAGTTAGAAGAGGCCATCGAGTGTAGTCATCTTTGCCCTATCATTTTACATATGAAAAACTGAGGCCTAAAGCAGCTACGTAATTTGCCCAAGGTCACCCAAATAAGAAGTAGAAGAGGTGGGATTTGAACCCATGTTAGTTCCAAATTCAGTAGTGTTTCCAACTGCACTGCCATCTTCTGTAATGAGTGTCTCTATTTTTCGCCAGGCTCATTGTTGGATGAAAGAAATATAACCCAACACCAAGATCATGGTCTGAGACATTCCAGTTTCGTAGAACCTACTTGAATGTGTATGACACACTGGTATAGTCTTCAAGAGTGCAGAAAATTACCTACATTACTGTTGTTGCTATTCAGTCACTTTTCGGTCACATCCAACTCTTCATGTCCCCGTTTGGGGTTTTCTTGGCAAAGATACTGGAGTTGTTTGCCATTTTCTTCTACGGCTCATTTTACAAATGAGTAAACTAAGGCAAGCAGGGTTAAGCGTCTTTCCCAGGGTCATACAGGTAGTAAGTGTCTGAGGCCAGATTTGAGCTCAGGTCTTCCTGACTTCAGGCCAAGAGCTCTATCTATCCATTGTGCTACCTAGCTGTTCTATACTGTACTATAAGTCTTTAGAGAAGGGTTATTAATGGAGGAGTAGAACAGGTATAGGAGTACTACCAGACCTGAAATGAGGAGTAAATAAGAATAACATTGCCCTCAATAGTATAGGAAAGGATGTTTTTTTTTTTAATTTCCAAGACAATTTATTCATCTTCAGATATTTTAAAATCCATTATTTAATTTTAGGAATTATGCAAGTCTTTTGTCCCCATCTTCATCCCAATTGTCATCTGCACCTTTCATTCTTTACTCCTCATCAGTCCTGGTAAGGGGAAAAACAAAGAAAAGAAAGGGGTCTCCAATCATCAGAACCATTATCATCATATCTTCACTGAACAAGCATGAGGTCCTCCTGCTACTGGTGAGCTGCTCTATGAAAAGTAAAGGAGGTAGGGAGAAGAGTAGAGAGATTGAAACAAGGCTAGTTAACAGATAATTTTATGCCCCTTTAGCCACGGGAAATCCAGTATCAATCGAACTCTAAATTGCTGAAGATGAAACAAAATCTGGCATAGAGTGCAGGACTTGGAGTCACAAACACTTAATTTCAAGTCCCTAGCTTTGTGAGTTTGGACAAGTCATTAAACCTCTCTGTTTCAATTTCTTCAACTATAAAATGGGATTAATAATATCTTTCTCATCTACCTCACGGAGTTGTTGTGACACTCTAATGCAATAATGAATGTAAAGGTTTTGTAAGATTTGAAGGGCTATATAAATGTCAGATCCCATCATCCCATAATCCCCAAAATGTTTCCAAACTTTTTTTCTTTAATGCTTTTCTAAGCCAACATAGCTCCTCTCCCTTCCCCAGAACACTTGAGTCAAGGGATGCTAGAGATAGAAGATACTAGATATTATTTAGTGCACTCTCCTTATCTTAAAAGAGAGGAAAGTCAGGGCTGGCAAGGTTAACTTCCCCAAAGCTACTCATGGCAGAATGAAGATCTGATGCCATCTCTAAGCTCTGTCTGCTGTTCCATGTTCCTCCACAGTCCGTTTTTTTTTAAAGAAACACCATTGTTGCTATGCAGTCACTAACACTGACCTTTCACTCCAGTTTGAATAATGCATCAGTCACTTGGCTGGCCAGGGCACCTCAAGGATTAGCTAGGAAGAGTACACCTGCACTAATCCCAGGATTATAGAGATACAAGGGGCCATGTTAGTCATGTAATACTTCATCTTACAGATGGTGAAACTGATATCTGAAGAAGGGAAGTGACTTTCTCAAGGTATAGCAGGGAAGGGGTTGAGCTAGGACCATTCACTGGAGGCAAATCAAAAAAGGTTTCTGGTTTAGGGGGCAAAGTGAGAGAAGAGTTGGGGGTGGGGAGGAAAAGGAAGAAAAAGAGATGGCTGCGCAATTTCAATTAATTCTACCCCCCTCAGTCATCACTGTTTCCAAACCAGAATGCATCCTTGTCACATAGGCTGAAAGCAGAGACAGGTGGCCAAGGAAGGAAACTATAAACTGTAAAACTCTATTCTGAGAAAACACATCAACCAAGCGAGCATCTTGTAGCTTTTGCTCAGAGACAATAAATGTTACTGCTTTACAGTAAGGAGAGATGAGAAATTTCATTCCCAAGGGAGACAAAATACATCTCTGGGAATGACAAGTAGTTAACATTATGGATAGCATCTGCCTGGGCTTTTATCATGATTTAAATTTGTTTTCTATTCACTGGCTTGAATAGCAAGAGAATAATATTGAAATGGGCATGAACCACCCCATACACATTTTATTAGCACTTCCTTGGTAATCCTACTTGGGAGGTAGGGGGAATTGAGAGAGTGAGAAGTTAGAACAGGTAAGCATGTCCAGTATTTACAATCTGTATTGGAAAACCAATTTGTTTCCTAATAATAGGAAGAGTTCTTCCCTGGAATGGTGGGATTTTTTTTGTAAGCTCTGTCTAGCTTATGTAATCAGAGTTTATATGAAGTTCCTAAAGGGGTTTGTAGCAACTTGTTGGCAGGATTGTTTATCACTTCTTTTAGATGAGGCATAAAACTGAGTTTCTGGCCAGAGGGCTCGTAAAATGCATCTGATGGCACTTTTGCTAAGAGTAGACATGTTTGCTGTGATGTTCTGGATGAATCTACTTCAGATTTATTCTTTAGATTAAGCCCCTCAAAGACTGAGTCCATATTTCTCATCACCCTGGGATGTTGCTTCCAACACTGGTTGTAGTTGCTAATCAATCCAAGCAGGTGATATGGTGATGATAATGTTCACAACAATTCACACTTCACAAAGCTTTAGGGTACACAAAGTGCTCTCCTTATAACACTACTGTGAGCTACAGTAGGCATTATCCCCATTTTATAGATGAAGTATCTGAAGTTCTGGGAGGGTGACATAGGAAGGAGATAGTTGTCCTCTGCCTCTGTCCTCTGTCCACGGTCCTCTGACCTGTCAGACCTCATCTGTGGGATGTTGTTTAGTTCTGGGCATGATAATTTAAGAAGGATATTAAGAGTGTGTCAAGAGGAAAGCAACTAGGATAGAAAAAGCCTCGAATCCAAATCATTAGAGGATCAGTTGAAAGAAATCAGGATGTTTAGTCTGGAACCAGAACAAGTAGGGCAGAGGGAGAAAAGGAGACATGATAGCTGTCTTCATGTATTTTTGAGGGATTGGCATGTGAATGAAGGATTAGATTTATTATTTTTGGCCCTAAAGAACAAGAACCAGGTGGAAAGAGATAAATTTAGGCATCATGTCAGTACAAACTTTTGAACAATTTGAATTGTCCTGATTTAGAATGGGTTGCCTTGGGAAACTGGGTAGGGCTTCTCCCTCTTTGGAGGCCTTCAAGCATCCACTTTTTGGGTAAGCTGGTGTGGCAGTCCTCACCAGCACAAATCACCCTTCCACGCTTGGGTATACGGTATATAGAAGTTGCAGCATGCACAAAATATCCCTCACCTATTGGCCTACCTTTGGAGATGAGGTTCTCTAAATTTATTTAGCTTGGTCTTCAGAGATAAACTGAGTTTACATGTGAAGCCTGCCCAGTTGGGTGGAATCTGTAAGAGTAAATGTTCTACTAGCCAAACACTTGTATTCTTCACACCATAATAAGGTATGTGAAGGTTTAGTACAAGCACAATTATCTTTAATAATAGTAACAATGACAATAACTTATATAGTGCTTTAAGATTTGAAAAATGTTTTACAAATATTTCATTTTATCCTCATGAGAAATCTGACAGATAGCTGCTATTATTTTTCCCAATTTACAGTAAGGAAATTGAGGCAGATAGAGGCTAAGTGACTTGCCCAGGGTCACACAGCTACTAAGCTCCTGGGCAACAATTGAATTTAGGACTTCCTGACTTCTGTTATGATTCTCTATCCATTGCACCACCTCATTGTCTCTAGAAATAATAATTTTGAAATATAGTATAGAAGAAAGAGCATTAGGGTACAGATTTATGATAATGACTAGTGGGGATGAGGGAAGAGGGGAGCATCAGTTATAAGGAAGAGCCGCACAACCTTCTAACACCTCCAACTCCAGAATCCCAAGCTCTGAATAACTGTCACTGACAGGCAAGTAGTTTCAAAAGCTTTCAGAAATAAAATTAACTCAGATCATCAATCCTGTTCCCAACTCAATCTCCCCAAGACATTGTCAAGGGGAGCAGCTCTAATTAAAATTCAAACATGTAACTGCCTCTGTGGTGATCACTAATTTCCTTAGTCATCACAGCTACTAGAATCTCATCACAAAGTTCTTATCAACAAAGTCCTTGGCACCATCAAATGACTCAATGTCAGAAATAGATATCTTTCCACTCTGCCTCACTGCCATGAAAACCATACCAAAAGAGATGTTGTGCCATCAGATCTGGCACTTCATCGTAAGAACCACTGGGTCTATCAATTCCATTTCCAAAAGAACCCTTCTATAAATGCTGTCTCCCCACATTAGAATGGAAGTTCCTTGGGAACAAGAACTGTCTTTCTTTTCTCTTGCTATCCCCAGTGCTCAGCAGAATTCTTTGCGCATAATTACTCAAGCAAAACAAAAAAAATATTTTTTTCATTCATTCATTCCATTTTATCTCAATGGCTGTTATGATTAATAAGCATGAAACTTAGAGACAAAGGGAAACATTTAAATGCAAAAAACAAACAGGTATATGAGTCTGTGTAAAATGCAACTATTATCATTATGCCAGTGTAAAACTGAGAAAAGAAAGTAGAGACATTTGATTTCACTTTTTAAATTTTTCTTTTTTTTCTGAAGAGAATTTAAACAATTTCATTAGTATCATTATTTTTAAGACAAGTTTCTCTCATTCCTCAAGAATGCTTCCTCCTCAACAATTTCAGAAGCTAAAAACATGTTCTTGCATTTTCTTTTTACATCATGTAGGGACAGAGGCAATGGAATCCAACTGTTCTAAATCCGCACTACACAAATTGAGGGACCAAAAAAGGAACATCAATCAATATGTGTGTTATTTTGTCCGAACTGTAATACCAGCAAAGGCAAGCTTAAATTCTGTTTGTTTGGGTATTTTGTTTTGTTTTGGTTTTTTTGTTGGTTTTTATTTTTTGCTTCTATTGCCTTCAAAAGTCTTCTGGGCTCCTACTGCTGGATTCTTATTGAAAAATAGGCATGTTCCCAGTCTATTCATAGCTACACAATGATTTCTGGTGTTGGACAAGAACCCAGTAAAAGTGATGAAGCAAGTGAACTTGACCCAAGCATAATGGTAAGTGTAGTGGCTGAGGAGACATGAAAAATAACTCCCCTTCCCCCATACTATAATTATTGAGTTTCCAAACAAATGAAGTGAAAATAAATAAATAAAAGAAATTGAATTGAATTCAAACTGGAATTAGATTGAATTGAAATCAGTCTTGGGAAGGAAGCAACACAAGGCTATGGAAAGAAAGAACCTGAGTCTGAATTGCAGCTATGCCACTGAACATATAAACTTGGGCATGCCAATTAATCTCTCCGAATTGTGGTTTCCTCATCTGTAAAATAAAGGAGTAGGAATAGATGACTTTTAAGGTCCTTTCCAGCACTAGATCTGCTCTAATCCCATTGCACTTAAAGCATAGATCTTTTCAACAGCATCCCCAATGTGATGCAAAAGGATCAAAAATGAAATATCGTATGTTAGACAGAAGTAACGGATTAAGGGCATGGAATGATATATGATTTTTTTGTATACAGATATTGGGGGAATTTGTTATTCTTCCTTTATGTATTTATTAAAGGGATTTTGCTTTCCTTTTTTTCAGTGGAGTGGGTTGTGAAAGGAAATAAATTTCTGTTACTTTTTTTAATGATAGATTGTGTGAAATGCTGCATCCACTTTAAGATGAGGTCACTACATTACGATTTTTCCTTAAATATTTTACATTGATACAAGACAGCTCTCAGGAAAGAAGAGTAATCTCTAAAAGCGTGGAGGGTAAACACATTAAAGAAAATTGAACAAAAAAGACCATTAGATTTGGAATCAGAAGTTCTGACTTCAGTGTCAATTGCTGCTTATTAGCTGTTGTGATCTTAGCCGAGTTCCTTCATCTCTCTGTTTCAGTTCTCTTATCTGTAAAATCAAAGTGTTGAACTCAATAACTGAGGCCTTTCCTGTTCTGATTCCATGGTTATCCAACATCCTGTTGAAGAATACGAGTAACAGGCAAATATATGGCTTCCTAAGGAATCCCATCCTACTTCTGCACAAGAATAACTGATAGGAGCTTAGTATATCTATCCAGTAGAAAGTTATCTTTCCTGGTTTTCCACCCATTGGTCCTAGCAAACCCAATCCTTCTTCCACATGGGAATAATTTGAATACTTGCTAACAATGACCATTTCTACCCTTAGTTATCTCCCCTTCAGTCTAAAAATCTCCAATTTTCTACAAGTGATCCTTATCTGTCAGGGCTTGAGTCCCCTCACTATTCTGTAGTTACCTTGCTCTAGTTTATTAATTTCCTAAAATGTGGCATCCAGAACAGGATACAACATTCCAGGTGTGACATGACTACAATGTAAGACAGTGAGATTATGTCTTAGTGTGTTGTCAAACTCAAATACAAATGGGGACAACTAATCCACACATAAGGATCCCTGAGAGCTACATTCTTGGTTTTGAAATGTAATGTTATTTGTGTTTTATTATGTTTTTATTGATTTTGTTGAATATTTCCCAAGTATATATTAATCTGGTTCAGGCTGCACTCAGGACTGTTGCAGATCCACAGGAACTATTCTCTAGACATTGTTGCTGTTGTTCAGTTGTGTCCAATTTTTGTGACCTCATTTGATGTTTTCTTGGCAAAGATACTGGAGTGGTTTGCTTTTTTCTTCTCCAGTTCATTTTAAAGATACAAACCAGTTAAGCAATTTACCCAAGGTCACATAACTCATAAGTGTCTGAGACTGGATTTGAACTTAGGAAGAGGAGTCTTCCTGTTTCCAAGCCTCATGTTCTATCCACTGCAACAACTTGCTGCCCTAGATGCTATGCTTCTAAAAGCACACCCCTAGATTTGATTCTTTTTTTTAATTCCATTTCACACTGGTGACTAATACTACAGAATTCATTTTCTCATGTACCTTTTTCTAGACATATACACCTAATCAGGAAGTCAGGTCAACTACCATTTGTTAAGCACCTATGATGTTCTAGGCACCGCACTAAGAACTGGGGGTAGAAAAAAGACAAAAACCAAACAATCCACACTCTCAAGGATCTCAGTCTAATGGCTCATAGTCTGATCCACTATGATTGTGTCACTGTATTTCTGTGCATCTATAATTGACTATGATTGACACAAGTACAAGACTTTACGTTAATCTCTATTAAAGTTCCTCTTTCTCCATATAGTCTTACTACAATGCTTCATTCTGGCATGGAGATGATCACGGGCTCCTGAGGTTGACATTAGCGGTGTATAAGCTCCAGAAGGTTTTACCACACTGAAATAGCATTGAATGTTGCCATGCTATAGTAGCTTGAAGGTATACAAATTGCCATTTGACTCTTAAAGCAATTTTGTGAGGTAGCTTCTATTATTATCCCCATTTATAGATTAAGAAACTCAGTGTGGGAGAGTTTAAGTGACTTGCCCAAGATCCCATGGCCAGCTCTGTATATTCTCCTTCTACCTTCTATTTTCCTCATGTTCTTCCTTTTTCTCTTCCTCTTCCACTTCTTTATTATCACCTCGGTATAGTGCATAAAGCATTAGACTTGGATTCAGAAAGACCTAGGATTTGATTATAGCACCAAACAAATGTAAGTTCTAGCAACCAAAAGACATGGTGTAAACAGGAGTTGTCATTATGGATGACATTCAAATACCAGGACCCTTATCATTCTCTTAATAGATATTTAACTAGTCTATAAGCATCTGGTCTCTTTTCTTTCTTAATTCTAAACCATTTTTCCTCTTTGCTCCTTTCCCCCTTGTTTTGAAGTCCCTGCATGTATTCCTATGTTGACTTAATTTATAGAATCTTATCAAATACTTCATAGCATTTCTCTGCCTCTTCATCATCTATTACAGATATTTTACAATCTATAAAACACAAATTGTAAAATACTATTCATATGAATCATTCTCATCTTCATTGAAACAGGACATTATTTTTATAGGTACAGTTTGTTCAACAAGCCAGTAGTATACAAAGTGTATGTCTATGTATATGTGTATACATGTGCATATATATGTAGTATGTGTATGTGTATAGATGGATTTATATATCTACAAAGTACATACACTTTATACATGCATATACAAAGTAGGTATATGTATATATGCACATTTGATTTATACAAATATACATAAATGTTTTTATAGAAACACACTTTTCCAACAAGGGTGTGATAATATTTTAGGATCTAGTTTTCTTTCCTCTGAAGGAATACCCATAGCAGAAATGTATTTTCATTATATCAAATGTCTTAAACACATGATAGCTGTATAACCAATATATTTTGCATTATTTTGGAGTGTTTTCTGCTATGTGTAAAAACTATAGCGGTCTAGCATTACAGGCATTGATATAGTTGACTTTGGGATTTAGTCAGTTTTGATCTATCACATGCAACAGAAAGATCAACATCTTATTATTTCCCACAACTGGAGGTGAAAAAATTCTCAAGATCATAAGTTTTAGAATTTGAAGGGACTTAGTAGAAAATCAGCAATTCAACCTACCATAAAAAAACATTTATTAAATGTCTGGTTATACACTAGAAGCTTTCTCAACAGACAAGTAAAGCAAGGACCCTGACTCACCCTGCTATTATTTGATATAGTTCTAGAAAAGCTAAACAATAACAATATGGAAAGAAAAAAATTAAAAGTGTAAAGATAGAACAAGAAGAAATGAAACTATGCCTGTTTACTGATGAATGGCTGCTGGAGACAGTCAGGTCTGGAGGCAGAACTGGAGACAGAAGTACTATACTGGAGACAGAAGTCAGGTACCAGAGCTTTGAGGTTCAAGAGAGGTTGAAGAAAGTGGTGAATAAGTACAGATAAGAAGCATAGAATGTTCTTTTTAGAATTTTTTTTCAGTGAAGAGCAGGGTTATAGGAGTTTTATATTTTATTTTTGCTTAAGAGAGTAGCTAAAATAGGTTTCTTGTAGGATATGGGAGACCTGATTATGGGGGAAGCCAATACAGAAAGAGAAAATAAAGATGTGTGATTTAAAAAGGAGAATGACCAGTGGAACAAGGTCACACAACAGATGTACCTATGTTTTCTGTAAGCACCTACCCATTTCTTATATCAAAAACAGAAGCTAAAAAATAGCACAGACAACAACCTAAGATAAGTGTCTTCTCGATACTTTGTGCAAAAATCAATAATGGAAAAAAAATGAGCAGATACAGTTTTCTAGTAAGGTCCCTTTGAACAAGGGAAAATAATCTAACTCAATTATTACTTTCTACAGTTTTCAAGATTTCTATGGCCAGTCAATCCTGAACACTGGAAAGGTAAAACATAGGATTTAATTTAATTACTTTAAGTATTTGAGTACAATCAACCAGTAGAAACAGCCATAATTTTATCTGGAACCCAAAGTGTCTAGTTCCTTTAGAAACTAATTTTTTTATTTTTAAGAGAATGAGAGAATTCCCATGATTCCAAGTTCTCTGAAACTTTCAACTACAAAGTCAGGTTTAATTATTGGATCTTTAATGTTAGGACATATGAAGAAAAATGCTATTTGCATCCAGAGAAATAAATGACAAACAAACATATGTATAGAATGATTTTACACACAGGCATACACACATATACATATGTGTGTATATATATTATACACACACACACACACACACACACACACACACACACATATATATATATATATTTGTGTCTTTGTGTCTAACGTTAGCTATCTCTGGGGGGGAAGAAAAAAGGGAAAAAGAAATTTACATGACAACTCTATTATATATTTAAAAGGAATAACAAACACATAATAGATTTGCAGTTTCATGTGCAATCATCTTTTTATTATATGATGTTATGGAAATGTTTGTTTTGCTCTATAAATTAATAATGAAATAAAGAAAAATTAAAGAAAAATGTTTAAACTCAAGACAGACCACAGAATAGAGTGAAAAGAAGACTGGACTGAGAAGCTCAGAAGGAATCTGGATTTGAATCCCATCTCTAACACAGAATAGCTATGTGTATATGGGCAAGACACTTCTCAGTGCCTTAGTTTCCTCCTCTTTAAAATAAGGAAAATTATACTGTTAGCACATATCTCCAAGAAGTTTGGAGAGAATCAAATGAAACAATGCATGCAAAACGATTTGTAAATATTTAAATGCTATGTTTCAGTTGTAATTTTCTCTAAGGAAGTTGGCTTTAGTCCAGATGCTGAAACTAGACTTGTAAAAGTCATAGTACAGTCATTGTTAGAGCCTGGGAAACAGCTATTTTATTGGACAGGAAATCAGAAGAGAGCTCCCCTTGCCCCAGCATCTGGTATAGTGAAAAAGAAAACTACCTTCAGATGTAAGAATGAATACCTGACCAGTTCATTAAGTTTTAATATTTATTAAAAAGTTCTAGAGATATGAATACAAAAGGAAGACAGTCCCTGCCTTCAAGGAGCTTTTATTTTAGTGGGGATATTATACATTTAAGGGAATAGTGAAGAGACATTTTCTTTTGGAAAGTTACAGGCACGTGAGTGGAGCTACAGGACAGTAGAGTGACTTAACATTTCTAGTAGCAATGAAAGTATTGACTTAACTATGGTTTCAGAGCTAGGCAGTTTCAGGAGGCAGGGAGTGAGAAAGGTACAAACATGGTAGACAGCAATTGGTGAGATGATAACTGATGAGTAAAATGAAAGAAGCTTTCAGCTTGCTTGAGATTTAGTGGGTAATGAAAGGCACTCACCAATCAGGAAACTGGGGCCTCAGGTAGCTCTGAAAAGAGGCCTCTAGGGCATGGTTTCTGATCTGAGCAAAAAAGGAGCTGGCACAAAAAGGCTAGGAAAGAGAATTGGTCACCTTACAGAGACTCCTAGGGAACAACAGTAGGAAAAATAACTCATAGAGCAAAGAGTAATTAAGAAAGGAGTTGGAAGGACACACATTTGTTATTGTCCCTAAGTATAAGAATGAAGGGGGAAATGGGAAACAGTGGAAATATGGACCAACATAGGAGACAAAATCTCTAAGATGTACTAATCATTGTGAAACTGAGTGACAGTATACAAGCAAAGCTACAATTCAACCAAGCACTGAGTATCACTGCTTTTAATTCTTTCCAAATGTCAGAAATTGAAAGCATCTGATATCATGCCGAAGCATTGGTCAATGCTGGTCATCTTGAAACTAGCCTGGGTCATTCTGATGCTTCCATATCAAGGTCAGGGATGGTGTCCTATATAGATTATTAGTGTTAGATGGGACCTATGTCAGACAGTCTGCCTCTTAATTTTATAGATAAGGAAACTGAGATAAAGTGACTGATGGAGTAAGTAACAAACCTGGAAGGTGAATCCAGGTAAACTAACTCCAAGCTGGATGCTCTTTTTACTATATCACAATTCTTCTCTCACTTCTTTGTATTCCTAAAAGCTCATATTTTTATATATAATGCATTATAGATATAAATGCTTACATAGTAAGTATTCAATTGGCCGATTAGAAATGGAACTCATCATCCCATTCCCTTCATTTTTGACCATTTGTGGAAGGAACACTAAGAACACCATCTTTCCATGATGCCAGTTCCTAGACATCACATGATACCTGAGTTATTCCAAATGTCTTATAAGAAACATGTCCTTTCTTTCTACCTTGTAATACTATATGATTTTTCAATATTACTCTGAACTAAATTCAAAAAATACTCACTAAATCCCTACTACTAGATTCATAAGTAAATCAGGCCCACTGGGATTTTGCCCCAAGTACTGAATTTATAGTGTCTGAAGCACTTACAGGCTTTCACTACCAAAGGGGAAAAGTTTTTAAAAGGAGATAAAAATGATAAGTAATTAATTAAGGAAGTTACCAATTGGCTGGAGTAACTTCTTCCTCTGGAATACCTTATACACCCTCCCTACTCCAAAACAGATACTCATTTAAGCACATGTCCTAGGATCAGCATATCTTTCCACAGGGCAGTGATCCACCTCTACCCAACTAAGGGTGCATTACATATTACTTGCCCCAGGTGTGTTTTGTGAATCTATCTGCCTTCTATGTAAAAATACTGGCAAATATTTTACAAATTCAAGTATCCTCAGAGTAAAGATAAAATCTCTGAGGCAAACTTATTCAAAGAGAGAAAGGGAGAGAGGTGGAGAGAGGGAAGGAGGGAGAGAGAGAAAGGGAGGAAAGAGAGAGACAGAGAGAGAGAAATTCACAGGTGTAGCCTTGAATTTCTTCCCATCATTTCTATTCCCCTGGGTGTTTAAGAGGCAGGTTTTCATCAGTATTCAAGCTACCTTGGTGGTTATCAATATGGTTCACATTTCAGGAGCTTAAACTCTCCTGGTTCTGTTTTTCTGACAGCTTTATGTAGGAAGCTATAAAGTTTTTCAAAGCAGTTCATCAGTATAGCACTAGCAACCTAGCAATGTCCACTCAAGGAAGAGAGATAGCTAGATAGCTAAAATGAGTTTAACCATTTTGATCCAGGGCCAAAGAGGTTTCTCAATCACTGAGTCCTTGAATCATAATTATTACAACACTGGAATGGCCATCGGAAAGGATATGTCAATCTACTACCCTGCGGCTCAGATGACTGCACTCTTCTCATATCTTCCCAGGCCAAAATACTCCACTCTGGCCATAATTTCCCCTTATATATATATATTGTTTTTCCCTATTAGAAAGTAAGCTCCTTATAGGCAGAGTCTGCTCTCCCTTTTCTATTTGTATACCATGTTAGTACATGCTTGACACATAAGTACTTAATAATCTTCTTTTTAATTCACTCATTCACCCAAATTGAGCAAATATTGGGTCCGATGTTCCCAATTGTGGGTCAGAGTATGAGCTGATACCCTATAGTATAGTATATACTCTAAAGTATAGCCTTTTCAGAGCTCTGGACAGATTTTTCCTCCTGAAAACCACAAAACCAAAGAATCCAATTTATTAATTAAATTCCATATGGAAGTAAAAAGCAACTAAATTTACTTTTAAAAGATTAAAATTATCTCCTTTTAAAATTAAGCAGAAGAGACATGAAACTTTTTTTATAAATACAACAAACAGATCTCTCCACCTGCCAAGTCTGGTTTCACAGAGGGGGCAAACACAATGAAGGAAGAATAGAGGTCACATAGTTCATAGAAAAGTAAATTCAAGATAAAGGTAAGCTACATAACACAAAGTTTCATGAATGACTATATTCAATAGAGGCAATAAGTCAGTGAACCAATAAAAATAATAGCCAACAATTATGTAGAGTTTTAATGCTTGATATAATTTTGTCTTCATAACACTACTAAAACATAGGTGCTATTATAATCTCCATTTTATAGATGAGAAAAGCATTCAAATTTTGGAAGGAATTGGAAGGAAGATTATCATTACAAATATATTTATGATTGTGATTGAATGTTATTGTGCTATAAGAAATGAAAAGCAGTATGATTTCAGAAAAACCTGTAATTACATGAACTGATGTAAAGTGAAGAGAGCAGAACCAGAATGTAACAGTAACAGCAATATTGTACAATGAAGAACTGTGAATAACTTAACGATTCTCAGCAATACAACGATCTGACAATACCAAAGGACTAATGATGAGGTATACTATCTACCTCCAGAGAAATAACTGATATTGTCTGAAACACAGACAGAACCATGCTATTTTTCACTATAAAATGACTAATATGTGATTTATATGTCTGCACGTATATAAGCTATATCAAATTGCTTACTGTCTCAGGGAGGAAGGACAGGAGGGACGGAGGGAGGGATAGGATTTTGGAACTCAAAACTTTTAAAAATGTTAAAAAAAATTTTTAACATGTGATTGGAGAAAAATAAAATATTAAATTAAAAATATAACAATTATGAAAAAGCCATAATGTAATGACTACAAGCCAGTCCATCTCCATCAATAAGAGATCATTAATAGACAAACCTCATTCCATTTTAAGGCAAAATAACCCAGCTGGTAGATTAGGGAAAGTACACAGATACAATATGTTAGAATTCACACATACACACAAAATTCAGTTTCATATGCTTCTTTATGGATAAAATAGAGTGATATGACCTAGATCAGATGTGTTAAATATGAGATCTACCAACCCCAGCTCCCAAGTGCTGCCCAAACCAGATTAAAATGTAATTGGGAAATAATGAATAAAAATACAATAGAGTATAGGTAATGTTAATATGTGGTTTTCTAAGTTGATAGGCAGAATGCAGGGACTCTTAGGTAAGTTAAGTAATTTCCTTTTCTATTTCACTTTGACATCATTGGTCTAGATGATTATAAAGATGAAAGAATTATAAACTGGATAAAAAAAAACTATAGCCAAAGAGTATTCAATATCAGCTTGAACAAGGGTTTCTAGCTGAATGATCTCAGTAGTTGCCCTTAGACAGAAGCTGTTCAATTTTTTTTTCAGTATTTTTCATGAAGTCATCAAAGACATGCTTGTCAAATTTGCAGATGACTAGAAATGGGGCAGAACAGCTAACATGTTGAATGATTCGGGATTGAAAAATATTTCAACAGACTAGACTATAGGAACATATTAAACAAGATGACATTTAATGGAGATAAAGATAAGGTTCTGCAGATGTTGTTTGTTTTTATTTAAGTAAACTATGCAAGTGTAGGATAAAGGGGTCCTGATAAGATAAAAGTGCTATGAAAATGATCTGAAAAGTGTTGTAGTCTCCAAATTCATTAAGTCAATAACATGGCAAATTTTTTAAAAAGTTAAATTTTATTCTCTCAATCAATCCTCAAGCTTTTGTTAAGCACCTTCTAAGCGTCCAACATCTTATTAAGCCCTGAGTGTATATATATATATACACACACATATGTATATAAAAAACAAAAGTGTGGTGCCAGACCTCAAGGAGCTTATAAAAGTATAGGGATTATACTATATACATATGGAAATATGATTTGTTGTTCAGTCATTTCAGTCATATCTGACTCTTGGTGACCCTATTTGGGTCTTAGTAAAGACAGTGAAATGGTTTGCCATTTCCTTCTCCAGCTCATTTTACAAAGGAGAAAACTGACTGCAGAGAGGGTTAAGTGACTTGCCTAGGGTCACACAGCTAGTAAGGCTGGATTTGAAATCACATGTTCCTAACTTCAGGCCCAGCACTCTATCCACTATACCACCCACCTGCCCCACACAAATATATACATGATACACATATATTCGTAGGTTCTGGACCCATTCTCTCAACCCTCACTTACACTGGCAGGATAGATACCCAGATTTTTGTTGGCTCCATCTCTCCTCAAGTTTCTAGGTGTAATTCTTGGGTATTATGGAGTAGCTTCATTCCCTATACAATATGTTTCTCAAATATCAATTAAAATTAATGTCTCCAATATAATTTAACAAATCAATGCCAATGCCAAAATGAAAGGTAGCTAGGTGGTACAGTGGATAGAGTACCAGGCCTGGAGTTAGGAAGACCTGAGTTCAGATCAGGTCTTAGATACTTAACTAGCTGCATGACCCTGGACAAGTTACTTAATCTTGTTTGCCTCAGTTTCCTCATCTGTAAAATTAGCTGGAGAAGGAAATGGCAAACCATTCCAGTATCTTTGCCAAAACAAAACAAAACAATGGTGTCATGAGGAGGTGGATATGACCTGAACAACTGAACAGCAACAAGCTTGTACAAAAGAGATATTTACCGACAAGGCAGAGCAAGAACAAATGTACACCATCAAAAAAAAAGGAACACACTCTCTGCATTAGTCCCTGGGGAAAGCAGACTCAAAGTTAAAGTGATTGCTGCAAAACATTTTCCCTACCAAGTTTACTTCTGGGTATAGATAATGGACGAGGCATTCCCTTGCTTGAAGAACCCAGTAGTCTTGACTGTCAAGTTGATTCACTGCTAGGCAAAGCTAACCACTCTGAGAGGAGGTGGGGAGGAACTATTGTGGGAGGCTTGAAGAAAAAAAGAGATTTGAAATAATCATTACGGAGAATCAATTAGGGAGGATGACAAGAATTGCCTTGATGTAGAGAGGGCCCAGCTAAGATTAGATTATATAAATTTATAGTGGACCTAGACTTAGCTCTGTTCAGCAGTGTGCATGTAACAGCACAGAAGGGAGATGGTGAGAATATTTTAGGACTGGGATTTAATAAATTGTAAACATCACTATGACAAGAGAGCAAAAGGTTCCAGAATATAGTGTAGTATGCAAATAGTTTACAAAGAAATCAAGATAAGGAAAGGAGAGTGTCTCTAGAGCAAAGGTGATGACTTAGAAAAGTACTGCTGGAGGCAATGATTTCAAGTAACACTGAGAATGAAGAGTAAGTTTAGGAGGATTAAGTCACAGAGAGAGATAAAATTATAGGAGGTTACCTTTGGATAATGGAATTTCAAAGTTCTTGATCATAGACATATAATAATTGTGTATATTGATTAGGATTATTCTTCTAGATGAGATGGAATAGCAGAGTATGTCATGGGAATTTAGGAGATTGAGAAAATGAGAGGAATAGGGTATTTGAGGGAGTATCAACATGTATGGTGATGTTCCCTAATATGACAGCCAGAGTTCTTCACTGAAAGATGTAGAGAGAGAAAGGTATATTACAGTACATTGTGTTGTTGTTGACTAGTTTATGATTCTGTGACCCCATTTGGGGTTTTCTTGGCAAAGATAGGGAATGATTTGCTATTTCCTTTTCCAGCTAATTTTACAGATGAGGAAACTGAGGCAAACAGTATTAAGTGATTTACCTGGGGTCACACAGCTTATAAGTGTCTGGGGACGGATTTTAATTCACAAAGATGAGTTTTCCTGACACTTCTCCACCATGCCATTAGTCATATCACACCAAGGATGCCTTTTTCAGTTCTGGGTACCAAATATTAGGAAGGACATGGAAAATCTGAAGGATGTCACAAAGACAGTAAGAGAATGAAGTATCTGAAGAGCTGTCATGCAGAAAGCTAACTGTATTCTATTTAGATCTATACAGCAAAACTCGGTGCAGTAAATGAAAGTAGAAAACCAGGATCGGAATTTTATATTAAAAAAAACCTTCCTAATAACTAGAAGTGTCCAAAAGCAGAATGCTCTGCCTCAGGGCCTTTGTGTTCACTCTCAGTGTCAACAAACAGAGACTAAATATTATTTAGACCAAGATTTTCTTGGTCAGGTAATGGTCAGACTGGGTGACTCTGAAGTCCCTGCCAAATCTGAGAGTCTATGAAACATTTAAAAATACATTTCGATTTCTTGTCATTATGCATTATTGAGGGATGAATAAAAAGAATGCAGAAAAAAAGACAAAAGCTAAGGATAACAAGAGTTATTAAAAAGTGATAGCAATTCAGACCATTCTACAGTGTTATATAGTTATAATCTGTTCTTCACTTAGGCTTTGGGACTCAGTTTTTCACCTCTGGCTCACAATTCTTTTAATTGTAAATTTGTTGATGAATCACTTTTCAGCACACATAAACTGTCTTTAACGAATTCTTAAACATCCAGAGGCTTTGTTCTGAATGGGACATCCATATCAGTCAATAGATGAAGGAAAGACCAAGGATAACTGTCCAGGTGAAGTGTCAATGACCAACAATATTATTTCAAAGGGAAACTGTAAGCTTAATTTGGCTCTTAAAACTAGATGTCGAACGCATGCAATTCCACTAACTGTCTTCCTTTGGCATGACGACCATTCAAAGTTTTGCAGCTATAAAGTTGCAAGGTAGACAGAGGCACTTTAGGAGTCTGAAGTCACTCAAAACCATAGCTCCCAAGTCCTCAAAGACATTTAGGTTTTCTTTTCTCTCCTCCAGTCAGTCAGAAGACCCAATTAGTCCAAAGTAAAGTCTTTTAAGGCAAGAACAAATACATCAGCAGTGAAATTCTGCTATTTTATTGCTATTTTTTTTTTGTCCAAAAAACCCCTCTAAAACCCTCTTTTGCTATCTCCCAGCAATTATTTGTGTGACTTGCTCTACACTGCTGAAATACCACCCAAAATGATTCTATTATTTTCAATTCTAGCATCAAGGTATAAATAGAGCTGGACCTCTTTTGAAGCAGTCACACATAATGACAAATATTATTTAGGGTACCTTTGTGTACAACTCCTCATGGGCAATAAGAAAGGTCTGTAGCAGACAGAAAAGCATAAGATCAATATACTAAGAAGAAAATAATGTCTTCAGACCTATTAATATCAGTAATTATTTAGTGACTTTTCCTTTGCTTTGTTTGAACTCAGTATAATGCAACATTAGATAGTACAGAACAACAGCAGCACTTTAAAATGAAAATATTGCTTTAGCCTGAGACTAAAGATGTTTTTCTTTTTACAAGTCATAGTTTAAAAAAAAACCAACTGGTTGAATCTGTAAATACCATTTCCCTCAAACAAAGTTGAAGAAATATAAAACAGATTTTTTTAAAAAAGTACTCAAAACAAACTTTTTCTGTTATAGAGAAACTATTAATAAAAGTAAAAGTCTTCCTTTGCCTTGTGGATTTTTAACTATAGGTCTAAAAAAAAATTAAAAGTAACTTGCATAGTATATGACTAGATTTTTGTTGCTATTGCCCAATTAAGAGAGAAATCACAAAAATTCCCAGAATCACAGCCTAACAGGGAAGCCAGCTTTGGATTTAACTGTCATTTGGCATTAGTCCTTTCTTCTGAGTCTGACTTTTGTGCAGATTCAGGTCAGGGGTGTAATAGTAATGGAATTTAAAGATCCCTCCGTATTGGCTTGGTTTTCGGGTTGAGCTTTGAAACCCAGAGCTTGTGAATCCCACTTGTGGGATAGACTTGCTGACATGAAAAGAGAGGTCTGAACTGGGGGGAGCTGGTGCCATGGATTTAGAAAGGAACAAGCAGAGAGAAGGCCCTAGCAGAAAGAGGCCAGAAGAACTTTTGGGAGCAGCATCGTGGAGGACTGCAGAGGGCCAGTTTGAGATGCCCAGAACTTTTGAGAGCTGCCATCTGGAGCTGCCAAGGACTGAGGAGGCATGGCTGTGATGCCAGTATTTTGTCAGTCTGTTTTGATGTTGTTTTGCCAGATCTGTCTGCTGGTGAAGGACAGTGCTGTTGTTGCAGAGGTCCTTGTACCTTGCTATTGGTTCAGAAGCCCTGAAGAAGGATTTTCTTGTTGTATGTTTACAGAAATCCTGGAAGAGAGTCTTGCTTATATTTTTAGGGGTTCTTAAGACTGTTCTGCAGGCTGAGAGTGAATTGAAGAGGACATGGGCAATGTATCTTGTGGCTTTGTTAAGCTTTGTCTCCCCAGGAACCGATATTGCTGAGAACTTGCCTTGGGACAAGATGAAGAAAAGACCTCTCCTTGGGTATTAAATGCTGTGATGATATCTTAACCTTGCTTTAGCTCAGGGGTAGATGGCTTTTGTGCTCTCCACTGCCCCTTTTGAGAAGGTGCTTGGCATTAACTGATGATAATTGTAATTCAGTTGTGATGCAGGGGTGGGAGACTTGACTTTTTTGTGTTCTCTGACTAACCAAATGAATATACTTTGTTTATGATTGGAAATTAATCTTAATCTCCATTTGAGAAGAGAGACTTTGTGATTGAGTAAATGAATGTACTTTCCAGGGGTGGAGTAGTACTTGGAAATTATTGAATCACATTTGGTGAATGGTGTAATTTGATTTTCTTTGTTCTGTGAATGTTTTGCCTTAATTTGTCACTGAATAAAATGGAGAGCTACTATGTTGGTATTATGAACCTTGGAAGTTGCCTTTGCCTGGCATTACAAGGGGTCATTCCTATTTGAATCAAATTTGTAAATTGACTGAAGATTGATGTTTGACAATGCTACCTCTACAAGACTTCCTGCTCAGGATTCACACACTCTAAGTGTGTCAGCATGAACTTACCCTGTTAAGGCAGTAGGAAAGTTTAGCCACCTCTGTCTACATATTTCCATTGTAACTCTTGAAATATAAATATTTGCCCAAGGAAAAAATAAAAGTGTAATTTAAAGTTCCACAGACCATAAAGTCTTATGTAAATATAAGCTGTTATTATGGTTTTTAAAAGGCTATCTTTGAATGTTTGCACCACTATTTAAAGTTCTGTTGATTTTGTTTCCAGGACTGTGCCCTTAACACCCTAATTCTGATTGAGGAGATGCACCTTGTCTTGCCCAATTCCAGGCTTCCTTATTAAATCCTCACTATTTCTAGACCACTGAACCTATAATTCAGCCATCTTCCTCATCCCCCTTCCACCTGAACCTGGATTCTGCACCTGGGACACTAGACTCTGATTAATGAACTGTCCTTTATCTTGTCAGAATTCAGGCCTCCACAATCACTTCCTATTTCCGAAACTTGCTACCAGCTCTACCCCTATTTTAAGTTCCCATTATGGACTTTCTTCTCCTATTAGAATGCAAGTTCCTTGAGGACAGTAACCTGTCTTACTTGCTCATATTTGTATCCCTTGCATTTAGCACAGTGGTTGGCACATAATCAGTGCTTAATAAATGTTTTTTCATTCATTCATTCATTCATTCATTCATTCATTCATTCATTCATTCATTTCAGTGGATATTTTCTCTATTGAAGTCAATTGTAAGTCCTTATGACCTAGCCGGTACTTCTTCTCTGTTGCTGTTACTAAGGAGATTCATCGGCTGGTGGCTAATGCTACTTAGCTAGAATGATCCTTAGAAAGCATATACACCATGAGCCATGGACATTTAGGTGGACAAACACAACTGGGGCCATATAAGTGAAATATTTCCATCCTCATCTGAGTCAGGCAAGAGAAATTTTCAAAAACATCCCTGCTACCATTCAGTTCAATTTGATAGACAAGAATGAAATGTAAGGTTCAGAGTAAGATCCTGGAGATACAAAAGCAAAGCTGATGTAATCCCTGGCCTCAAGGACTTTGCAACCTCCTGGAGAGCAATAACACTTATGCTGAGACATCAATTTAGGGGGAGAGAGCTGGAAAACTGTGGGAATCAGTAAAGGCCTCAGAGAGGGGGTGGAACTTGCTATGAGCTTTGATGGTATTCTATGGGACAGAGGTAAGGAGGGTATGTATAAGAAATATGGACATTTGTTGAGAAGAGCAGTAATATGATTACTGAGCTTAAGGGAAATAACTTTTGCAGCAATAGGGATAATAGAATGGAATGGGGAAAGACTTGAGACAGGGAAACCAATCAGGAGGACATTATAATAGTCTAGGCCAGAGAAGATGATGGCCTGAACAAAGATGACTGGATAAGAGGAGAGAAGGGTCAGATGTGAAAGAATATGGTAGTGACATGGCTAGAGTCATGTTTTAGCAGCATCAACCTGGCAGCTATGTGAAGGAGAGATTATAAACAGGAGACTAGAAGCAGTGAAACCAAGTGAACATAAACATCGCTAGTATATGGTTACTAAGCTGGCTCATTACTGTTACATTTACATTTCAGTATGCATGCAAAAGTGTTGGAGGTGAAGAGTCAGGTACATCTTTCGGTCACTTGGCTGAAGTGGTCTGCCATTTCTTTCTATATCCCTTAACATTTGCTCTATGTGGTCCTGGATGCTAATGTTCTGGGAAAGAGTCTACATGGCATTCCTTCCCCCACTGCCAGGATAAAGGCATATGAATCTGCAGTCAAGTCTCACACAGAATTCTTGAACAGAATAAATCAGGTAAGTGATGATGATTATGTCCTATAGATTTAGCCTATATCCATGGATTTGATCCATGGTAACATAACTCAATTTCATGTCTCTTAAGAATGTTATATTCTCTCTTTCTTTAATAGATAGCCCAGGTACCATCTTCTTTCAAAAAAATCTTCCCTAATTTCCCTCAACTTCTAGGGTCTTATCCCAAATACTGCTTTGTACTTAATGATGCTATGCATATTTGTATTCACTTGATGCTTGTGATATATAACATATATGTACTTATATATGTATTATATATACATATAAACACATACTTATACATGCATTATATATGCATTTATTATATCTCCCATTAACCTTATGAGTAGGAACTGTTCATATGTCTGTATATACATATTTGTATGGAAAAGCTAGGCAGATAGAGTGCCAGGCCTGGAGTCAGGAAGACTCATTTTTATGAGTTCAAATCTGGCTTCAGACACTTACCAGTTTTGTGATTCTTGGCAAGTCATTTAACCCTGTTTGCTTAAATTTTCTCATCTGCAGAATAAACTGGAGAATGAAATGACAAATCATGCTAATATCTTTGCCCAAAAACTCCAAACGGGATCACAAAGAGTCAGACAAGATTGAAATAACTGAATAACAGCAACAACATACATGTGTATATGTACATTAAATATGTACATGCACATGTATATATGCACACACACATATAACATGCACATATACATAATATATGTGTATATTTATTATTATGGTGTATTATATCATACTACTAGCATATAAGCTCATTGTGGCTAGAGAGAGCTTCACTTGCTAAATTCTTTGTATTTGTATCTCTAGCACATAGCAAGTGCTTTTCATGAACACTGCCTGATGAACTGATAACATAAAACACACAGATGTTACACTGGGTCGCCCTTTAAGCTATTTTCAGACTCAAAGGACCTTCTAGAGCATGTGTTCTGCTGGCAGAGTCTTGAAGAACTCAGTGACACTTCTACACAATGATGAAACATCAGAGTAAGATTTTGGGAATACAAAGTACCAACAACAAGAACTAAGGAAGGACCTTTTTATAGCTGAAATGCTGAGCATAAAGAAAATTATGAGTCAGAATGAGGTGATTCCTTTCTCTCATCAAGAACACATGTATCTCTTCCACAAGTTAATCTTTCTCCTATTCAGAGTTTTGTGAAAGTAACTTACATCTATGTTGGTATTGAGGATCCTTCCGCCCACCATGCAATCTCCTGTTCCCTTAGCCCACCTGTTTGGGATGAGTCACTGTTCAGAGTAGAAATCTCTTATCTTCTTTTCCTGGTGATTCTTAGTTTTAAGAAGAGAAAAGAGAAAGAGAGAGAGAAAGAAAAAGAAAGGAAGGAAGGAAGAAATTCATAGGAGCTTAGATAAATTTGTGAGATTGGATCTTTGTTTTGTCTAGAGAAGTTGCACTATCAATCAATCAATATTGAGTCCAGAAATGGTCAGGAACCAAAGCTGAAATAAGTGGTCCACCTCCATGTTACCAAATAAAAACTTAGGCTATTTCAAAATCACAAGTTTTTTAGATGGGACACTGACAAGGGAAAGGGGAGGCCCTAGAGATAAGTCATTTCAATTCAATAATTTTTTATTAACAAGGCACCATGCTAGGCAATGAGGAACACAAAGACATAAAAAGGAAACGATACCTGCCCTCAAAATTTTATATACTAATGAAGAAAAGGATGAAAAAAACATGTCAATATAATTTAACATAAAATAGTTTGAAGGAGATTATACTAACAGTTTGTGGGATCAGGAAAAAGGCTGTTATTGGTGAGACAGTACTTGGATTAAGCCTTGAAGAAAGATAAGGATTCTTAAAGTCAGAGACAAAGAAGAACTGAATTGCAGACACTGAGGAAAACTGAGAAATGAATTCTAACTTCTTTTTTGAATGGAGGGAAGGTTATATGAATGCAGAAGAAAACTGCAGGACTACTAGTAGCCCAGTTTGGCTAGAATACTATGTCCATGATAAAGAGTAATATGGAAGCATCTTGGGTGCAATTGGAAGAATGAAGCTATTGCAGCCAGAGGCCTGGGTTCCAATCACATCTCTGCTGCTTAATAACTGTGTGACCTTTAAATTAGTCTCTCTGATGCTCAATTTCCTTACATGTACAATGTGGGGGTTGAACAAGATAACTTCTATGTTCTCTTCTAGTTTTAAATCTACAAAAATACATTCTATGAAACAAACCTAGAAAGGCAAGTGGAATCTAGATTCTGAAAGAACTTAAATGCTAGGGTGAAGAGTTTGCATTTTATCATTTTGTCCTAGAGATAAACACCTAATGCAATTGACCAGAGGAGGGACATGATCAGATGTGTCTTTGCACTATGTGGAGTATAGATGGGAGAGATAAGGGAAGAGAAGCATAATGAAAACAGGCACAATAATGAGAGGGAATTATGTGTTAGATTTGAATTTACAAGACGACTTCAAATTGTAGTTCTGATACTTGTTATTTAATCTCATTGGCCCTCATTTTCCTCATCTGTATAAAGAGGGGTTTGGATTTGAAAATATGTAAGAGCCATTCCACCTCCAGATATATGACAATAGTCCTGACAAAAAGTGATTAGGGCTAATTAATAATAATAATATAATGATGATGATGATGATAGCTAGTACTTATGTAGAGTTTTAAGGTTTGCAAAGTACTTTAGAAATATTATCACATTTTATCCTCACAATAACCCTGGAGGGAATTATTACTATCCCCACTTTAGAAATGATGAAACTGTGACAGAAGCTAAGTGACTTGCCAAGAGCCATATAGCTAGTAAGTGTCTGAGGCCTTTGAACCCATGTCTTCCTGACTCTGGGGTCTCTCTATCTGCTACTAAGAAGGTGGCCCTATGGGTAAAGAGAAGAGAAAGATGTAAGAGATGTTGTAGAAGTAGAATTAATAAAACTTGGCCACTGACTGAATGCACAGGGTAGAGTGAAGGGTAAGAGGGAAATCAAGACTGTTTCTAAGATTTAAAACCTAGATGAATGGCAAACCACATAACACCATGGAGAGGTTCAGGAGAGAGACAGATAGACAGATAGGAACAGACACAAAGACAGAAAGAGAGACAGAGACAGAGAAATTACTTCATCTAAGTTGAATCACAAAGGCAAAATCCATGACAGAACTTCTGACTACTTCTGATCTTTCTTCCATGTTCATCTGTAGACAATCATAGAATAATTTCTGAGCCACTAGGTATTTGCCTCCAATGAATTAAGGGGAAGGTCCAATGCCGATTTGTAAAATAATGGATTCTGTTCCCTGGAGAATGGATTTGAGTCAAAATGAAATTCATTTTGGTTCAGAAGTTCTTTGTAAATGAGCCCCTGAATCACAATGATGAAAAAGTGGGGCTGCCTTGGTGGAAAATAGAGTCACAATGTAGGTAGACATCATGCACAAAATGGACATGTTTCCTATAAATTGTCCCCTAATGGAAGTCCTGCAAACCAGCTTACACAGGGATTTCCTTCTGCAAACAATAGCTGTACTTTAATCAAAATAAAATGTGGGTCTCAGTCACTTATTTAAAAAAATCACATTTATGAATGAGTCAAACCCAGTAAAGCCATATATTTAATGAATACATACATTTAATTTCCTGGTGTTCCAAATATATTATCAAGTAGAAATATAATAAGGACACTTAGACTAATCCAGAAATTTTATTTTGCTGTGGTGGCAGTTATTGTTATTGGATTTTTTTAAGTCAGTTGCAGAGAAAGCTGAGGTCCTTCTATCTTTCTAAGCCTTTTAAATTGATACTACCCATTTCTCTCCATCCATTATCTTTCAGTGCTCTGGTGGTTCTATGAAGGAAACAATATGGGAACCATCTACAATGCCACTCTTTGAAAACCACCCCTGCTTGTTCATGCTTTGTACTTCTATGTGTTCTCTTCTATCTCCCAAAGCCAAACCACACCCCTCCCCACAATAAGGGCCTTCCCTGCAGCCCCTGACATCATGGAAGTAGTGATAAAATAGGCAGGTAATATTAAATAAGATTAAATCTAACAGGAACAAATGTAAAGCCTTATACAAGTTTAAAAAAAAGCAGATTCCTAGATACAAAATGGTACAAGCATGACCAGATGGCCATTTAAATGGAAAAGACTGAGAGTTTCTAGTGGACTAGCAGTGTAACATCAGTTATCCCTTACTCTCATTGGGACACCAGCCAATTCTTTATTTTCTTTAGGCATTTCTCCAATGATACTGTTTATGATGATTCACCTGTATAACCCCCATTTCAAGTCTGTTCATCTTGATGATTACTCCTATCATTCAGCTCTTCATTGCCCTTGGAGAGAAGCTGGGTGATCCTAAACTTTAGTTTTTTCAGAGAATTTACTACTCCATGACTTACAATCTTACAACATTAAATAAAGAATGTGTTGTTAAAAAGATGGTCTTTGTTTTCAGGAGAATCTTGGGACCTTTTAAAGACTGCATATTCACAAAGCTATTGTGGGATGCTATCTTTTTCTTTTCTTTGTTTTTGTTTTTTTTTTTGGAGGGCAATTGGGGTTAAGTAACTTGCCCAAGGTCACACAGCCAGCTTTTGGATGGTATCCTTTTCCTATTCAATTCTGGGTTTGCTGTATTTTTTCAAAACATATGCATTTGATGGACTAGCTCTATGAACTGTCACTCCAACTGTATATTATATTCTGGATAATAGGAATTTTCATTCACTTGGTTTTTTTTTTCCTATGCAAAGAAACAATTCAACTTCCTTTGAGAGATTTTGGACTTCATTTAGGAGGCTCTGCATTGTTCTGGGGCCTGATGCCATCAACACAATGTCATTCACAAAGATGAGCATCTGGAGGACTTTACCAACCATAGGGAATCCCTTTTTGATTTGGACTCTGCACTGGATCCTCTCCATCACACTGGCACACAATTTCGGTGAGCATATGTCTCCTTTTATGTCTCACTTGATATTAATTATCAGAGAAGTACTTTTGGGAGCTTTAGGCAGGCTGCAATATAGTACAGTGGAACTAGATTAGAAGTCACTGAACCAAGGTTCAAATCTTGTCTCTGTAACTTATTACCTAGATGGCCTTTGTCAAGTCACTTTCCCTCGTCAGACCTCAGCATTTTTATCTGTAAAATGAGAAGATTATATTAAAGAACCTCTAAGGTGCCTTCCATCTGTGAATCTTTATCCCTATCCCAAAGTGAATGTTTCCTTTTACAGTTCAAAGTTCTCAGCTATTCCTATTCCAAAAATTCATCTTATCTGAGACAGCTCAACTGATCTTTTAACAGATCCAAATAGCACTATTAGGAGCAATAGATTTATTTATTTAGTTCATTGTTGTTGTTGTTCAGTTATGTCTGACTCTCTTTGACCCCATTTGAGATTTTGTTCACAAAGATACTGAAGTGGTTTGTTATTTCTTTCTTCATTTTACAGATGAGGAAACTGAGGCAAACAAGGCTAAATGACTGCCCAAAATTCACATAGCTAGTAGATGTCTGAGGCCAGATTTGAACTTGGGAAGATGAGTCTTCCTAACTCTAGGCCCAGCACTCTATACACTGTGCTACCTAACTGCCTCATTTATTTATTTAATAACCTTAGAAAATTCCTGAATTTGTTTTCAAGGTGAGGGATATGCTTCTAAAGCATTTGAGAGGTAGGCTTAAATAATTTAAATGTTTTTCCAGAGGTACTTTCTAGAAAGCAGATGTTGCCTTAAGCAGTATATTCTGTATAGCAATATTGAAAGAGTATTACGTGAGGAGACAGTAGATGTATATTTAAATCCTGCTTCTAGAACCTATAGTTTGTATAACCTAAGACAAGTCACTTAATCTGGTGAAGTCTAAGTTCCTTCTTTTATAATATGAAGGATTTGGACGAGATTATCTCTAAAATCCCTTCCTACTCTAGATTTTGTGTTACTGTCCTTATTGTCTCCATGAAGTTATATCAGGCATATTTAATTTGTGCTTAAAATATTTGGATGTTATCTATCTATAGCTCTCATTTATGTATCACATTATGGATGCAAAGCACTTTATGTACATAATTTCAGTTGATCCCCATGACAATCCTATTTGGTAGGTATCATTATCTCCATGTTACAAATAAGAAATATGAGGCTCAAAAAGGTAAGATGATTTCCTAAAAATCAAAGTGTAATCATTACTGCTATGGCATGAAATTGGAAAGAGGTCTCCAATGAAATGCCCCAGGGAGTCATATTTTGCCTTTTACTGTTTAATATTTCTTTTGAAGATCTGGATAAATACATAAGTGGCATTAAATTTGAAGATGATACAACGCCAGGAAGGAAAGATGACCCACTGTATTATAAAATCAGGATTCAGGATAGAACTATGTGCTGATTTGAAAAGAATGAAATACATAAGAGATATATGTAAAGCTTTGCATTTAGATTCAGTCAAAAAAAACCAACAATAAATTCAAAATATGCAAAGCATTGTTAAAATTCAGTTTACCTAAAACAGATTAGTGCTTTTTAGTGGAATATAGTCTCAATATGAGCCAGGAGTCTGATCATGATGTCCAAAAACAGTAATATAACCTTACACTACCGAGAGGTACATAATATCTAGAAATAGGTAGTTGATAATTCTACTATGCTCTGTCTTGGTCAGAATGAATTTGAACTGATATACACCATAAAAGATATTGATCAATTTGTACCTGTTCAGGAAAAAGTAAATGAGATGGTGAAGGACTTTAAGTCCATGTCATACGAAGTTCCATTATCTGGAAGGAACTAGGGTGTGGGGAGGGTTGTTTATGCCACTTCCTACAGCAGCTATTACAAACCTATTCATTCTTTCTCAAGCCTCACCCTCTCAGTTGAGGACCTCACTTCATACTTCATTGAAAAAAAAAAATTGAAGCCATTCTCTGAAAGCTCATTCTTCTTTTATTCTCCTCATCTCATCTCATATCTTTCTGATCCTACAAAACAAAGGAACAAAAAATACACTCATTTGATTTTATCATCCCTGAGAGTTATTACTCTACACTTCTCTACAGCAAGTCTACACTTGCTGTCTCTACTTCCTCTCCTCTCACTTGATATTAAACTACCTATAATATGGCTTCTAACCTCTTGATTCAACTAAAATTGTTCTTTCCAAAGTCACCAATTATCTCTTAATTGCCAACCCTAAGCTTTTCTCAATCATCATGCTTTTTGACCTCTCCGTTGCCTTCAACCCTGTTGATTGACCTCTTCTCCTGGATATTCTCCCACACACACACACCCAGTTTTTGTTTGTGTTAAATGACACAGCTCTCTCCTGAATCTCTTCCTATCTGCCTGACCAATTTTTGTCAGGCTACTTTCCTGGATCTTTATCCTGTTTATGCTTATAAACCTTGGACATCACCTAAGGTTCTCTTTTCTTCTCTGTCTATAGTATCTCACCCATCAGTTCTCAGAAGTTCAATTATCATCTCTATATAGATGATTTTCAGACCATGTATAGAATCTTAACATCTTTCTTAAACTCCAGTCTTGCGTCACCAATTGTCTTTTGGACATCTCAAACTAGGCGTGTTGTATCTGTAATGTTAAGGGAATTTGAAGATCTTCCTTGCCCCTTAATAGATTCATGTGACCTGCTTTGAGCTCTGGCCCAGCCCATATCTTGTCATACGGACCCCATGGTGGAAGGAGCAGGAAGAGAGAGCTGAGGAAAGTGAGGCAGAGCAGCTAGTGTGAGTGAGAGAGGGAAGAATTTTGCCTAGGGGAGTTTGTTTGTGGGGAGGCCTAAGACAGGGAAGGCTTGGGAATGGTGGTGCTCCCTGCATTGGTGATGTGTATAAACTTTTTTGTTACCATGGTGGAATTGGCTTTCTGGTATCTGAATAAATATCTTGGTTTCGTCTTTGAGGAAGTGAGTTTGTTATATTTTGTGATTCAACCCTGGATATACGTCTGCATATTCATAGCAGCTGCTATGGGTATCGTATTGGCAATATAGTATCCCAAACCCAATGTGACTAAAATAGAACTTGCTATCTTTGCCCTCAAATTCTCTCCTCCAAATTTCCCTTAATTGCCTTCAGTATCACTACTATCCTCCAAGTCATCTGGGCTTGCACTTCAATGTCATCTTCAACTCCTTCCTTACACTCATTCCACATATCTAATTTGTTGCCAAGTCATTTCTACATTTGAGGGCTGGTCTTATTTAGTTTCCTTTTTTCCCAGACTAGGAAGAATTATGAATTTCAGTGTGTATGTGTGTGACCAGCTAACCCTCCAGCAAAAGTTGTTACATTTTTTCCCACAGCATCGATATTATGCATCCCCTTCTCTCTACTCACATAGCTACCACTTCTGGTACTTGCTCTTATCCCCTCATCCTAGACAATTCAAACAGTCTTCTGATTGTTCTTCTGACTTGTTTCTTCCCATTCCATCTTCCACCCAGATACCAAAGTGGATTTCCTACAGAATAAGCCTGATTGTGTGTAAGGGTTATGGGATTTAAAGATCTTCCATGCCCCGTTGGACTTGCTGACGTAGCAGGAAGGGGCGCAGCAAGAGGAAGCGGAAGCAAAACTGGAGTTCCTGCGGTGGCTGGCGGTGGTGGCGACGGCGGCAGCAGAAGCAGAGGCAGCGGCAGCGCAAAGCCCTTTTTCAGTTAGCCAGAATTTCTGCTAAGGACTCCTGCTGAGGACTGCCAGGGGCCGGAGCTGCTGAGAGCGCGCTTCCCGGACGCTGGGTGGTTGCTGTGAGTGGGGAGAGGAGGACCTTTGCCTGAGGTATCCTGTTCTGTTTTAAAGGCTTGAAAATGTGGGTGCTTTCTACTTTATCTACCTGTGCCAATGTCATAACTACTCTGATGGCTTTCACTTTCTGGTTTTGGGACTCAGTCTTTTGGTATCTTAATAAATTTTCCAGCTTATTCCCCCATATGGCAAGCATGACATATTTTGTGATGGATAATTATATCAGCATATCTGTAATTTCCATAGGCATTGTGAATATGGCATTGCTGATACATTGTGTCACATCCTGCTCAAAAAAAACTCTAGTGGCTACCAATTAATTCCAAGATAAAATATAAAATCCTCTGTTTGGCTTTTAAAACCCTTTACAGCCAGTCCCTTCCAACTTTTAAATATTTCTTATGTTTTGTTCCTCTATCACTTGCTCTGTGATTCAGTTACACTGACCTACTTCCAGTAACTTGAACACAATAATCTATTTCCTGACTTCATACTCTTTCCCTGGTTGTTTCCTGTGCTTCAAATGTTTTCTAGTCTCATCTCAGCATCCTCACTTCCCTTACTTCCTTTTTTTTTTTCATTTTCAGGTAATTTATTCTTAAGTCATATTTTTTGAACGGGCAAAGAAAAACCTTTTAGAACAAGTGAACCCATTGGAAGAATAGGAAGGCAAAAGGGAATGGGTCAACCTTATTCCTATTGAATCTGGCTTGAGGAGGGAGGGAAATACACACTAAATAGGGGATCTCACCCTCCAGGAGAATGGGGGGGGAGGGGATGTGAGGAGGGATGATGGAAGGGAGGGCAGGCTGGTGGGCAGGGAAGTTGGAAGCACCCACTTTTGAAAAGGGACAGGATCAAAGTAGAGAATAGAACAAGTGGGATGTGGGATAGGAGGGAGGGAAATATAGTCAGTCTTTTACAATATATCTGCTATGTTATTGTTTTGCAATAGCCACACATGTACAACCTATACTGAACTGCTTATCTTCCCAGTAAGGGTGGGTGATAAGGGAGGAAGGGAATGAATCTGGAATTCAAAGTTTTAAAATCAAATGTTTAAATATATATATACTATTATCAATATTGTTTTACATGTAATTGGGAAATATAGAGATCCACCATGCCCTACTGGAAAAGTTGAAATGGGTATGGAAGAAAATATGGGAGAGAGCAGATCAGAAGTGGGGATATCCTGTGGGACTGCTGTTTTGGGGGGATGGGTGGGGGAAAAACGGGGAGAAAATTTGTAACTCAAAATCTGGCGGAAACAAACGATGTAAATCAGAAGTTAATAAAGCATTTAAAAAAAAAAAAAGAACAAGTGAACCCTAAATGCTCACTCCTTTCCTCTTACAAACTCAAACACTAACAAATAACCTAAACATGGCCCAGGTCAGACCAGGGAGGCCAAGGGAGAGCAGAACAGCTTTTCTACTGGGCGAAAAAAGAGCATGTCTACAAACCACCAAAGAAATACATTTCAGAAAGACTCATAAAAGTTAATTTTGTGTCATTAAGATGAGCTAAGCCACCATTCCCTGAACTGACGTCAGTCAAGCTAAGGGAAAAATTCTTGCTTTGAATTAGTTTGAAAACATGTGTCGCCAGGCAAGCCCCAAGATGCACGCTGGAGATTCTGGCCGCATCGGATTGGGCTTCTCACCGGGAAGTGCCCTCCAGCGTCCAGTGGTTCCAATCTGTTCCTGGTTGTCATTCCCATCTCCTCTAAGGTAAATCCCTTGAAAATTACTTTACATCTACTTTATAAAAAAATCTTGTTTGCACATAACTGTTTGCATGCTGTTTTCCTCACTCTGACTTGAGCTCTATGAGGTCAAGAGTCAAAGTATTTGCCTTTCTCTGTATTTCTGGAGCTTTGCATTATACCTGACACAAAGTAATCACTTAATAAATGCCTGCTGAGAAACTGACAGTCATTTTTGAGTATTTCAAGAGCTGTCAAGTAGAAGAGGGATTACTATTTTTCTGCTTGGCCCCAGAGACAGAAACACTTAATAGATATATTTGTTTTATTAAGGACTAAATGGATTCAATTTATTTCTCAATAATCACATAATACTGGCAACCAGATATGATCACTTTTATAATTCAGACAGAGCCTGATGAGATGGTAGAATATGAGAACCCAAGGGGATTACAGAGAGGGTCATTCTTGGTTGGACATTTACCCTTTCCTTTCTGGACCATCTGTTTGGAAGTATCCTAAAAACAACTTGATAGAAGGGATGCCTTGTCATTGGAACATAGGCAATAACAAAGTTACTAATAGCATCCCTTAGGAGATCAGTTTCTTCCCTGGGAAACATGAACTGATGTTTCCCAAAACAGACAATCACTTTCAATCAAGCTCTCTCCCCATCATATGCCATATTCTGGATAAGCTTTTCTCTTCCTATCACTTTCCCTCTTCCACCTTCTCTTTGTGCAGAGATTGAAACCTGCTATTCTCATATGGCCTCATAAAAGAGTATCTAACTAGACCCTTTGTTATGGTTTGCCAATACTGTTGTCATTGCATACAGGAGTATTAACACCTGAGACAACACAGGACCCTTTTGTAGCACGTAATTTCTTTTGCACCATGCCAGTATACCCACTAGCCTGAAAACTACAGCCTTCTCACACACCAGCTATCTCACCCAAAATCCCAGGGACTACCAAGATCTCAATAATATAGATAGATAAATGGATGGATGGATAGATAGATAGATAGATAGATAGATAGATAGATAGATAGATAGATAGATAGATAGATAGATA
>NW_027187378.1:43248073-43262670 GCF_028583685.1 Petaurus breviceps papuanus | reverse complement strand
ATAGATAGATAGATAGATAGATAGATAGATAGATAGATAGATAGATATTCAGACATAGATATTGATATGCTGATATTCCCTTAGGTCAATCCTTATCTCTCTCCTTATTGAAATTCATTTATCCTCTAAACTTTCTATTAACTTTGTTTCTCATAAATACATCCAGTCCCTCTCAAGCACATGTTCTCATTCTAAACTGAATCTCATTTCTAACTTCCAATTCCATGTTCATACATGAAACCTTTTAACAGGAGGTTTGCTGCAAGGGCTCAACATCATTCAATACCAGAATCAAGAGTACCTCTCAATGCATCTTCCTAAGAAAATTTAAGGCACCTTTATTTTGGCCCATTCTACCTTTTCATCTGAGTATCCCCAGACTCCATGGGTTTCTGTTTTCAAGATTCAGAATCAACACAATACTCTGGAGACAGTACGTGCTTAATGTATGGTTGGTGGGATTAAAGTGAAATCACTTATTACTTAGGATTTTTTTGGTTCCATGGATGTCATTATAAGAGCATTCCCTCTGCTTACCCCCAAAGAACTGGGTATTTTAATTATTCTAACAGATTTACAATATCTCAGAATTGGAAGGGTCTTCAAGGGATAAATCCAATCTATACCTGAACTTGAATCTCTGTAAAATTGCTGCCAAAGGATCTTTAAGCTTCCAAAGAAAACTTCAAGCTGGAGGACACCCATGTGGATCTATTCCATTTTGTAGCAGCAATACCTACTAGGAAATTCTTCTTATGTGAATCCTAAAAACTGTTTACCATAAATTTAATGCTACTCACCTACTGTATGTATTTCTGTCTTCTGGAATCAAGTAAAACAAAGTCTAGGGAAATAAGCAATGGATTTTAAGTCCATGGATATTGGTTCAAATCACAGTTGGTGATTTTGATCAAATCACTTAACTTCTATTGGCTTCAGATTCCTCAACTGTAAAAATGAAGCAGTTAGATGATAGCTAATCTCTGAAGGAACATCCATCTCTAAATCTATGAACTTATGATATTCCTTCAGGTAGATAAAGATAGCTGTTAAGTTGCCCTAGGTCTCTACTATCTGAGCTAAACATTTCCTCTTTTTTCAACTCAGGGTTCTTAACTTTTTTTGCTATCATCAGCCCTTAGGCATTCTGATGAAACCTAGAATATTTTTAAATAACAGAAAGAAATTATAAATTTCAATTAGAGGTTAGTGAAAATATACATGCATCTTTCCCCATCCAACTTCACAGATCCCCAAAATCTATCTATAGATACTTACAGAGACCATGGCCTCTGGTTAAAAACCTTTGTTTTAATTGATTCTTATGTCTCATGGTCAGGGATCTCCTCTTCTGGGTACTATTCTCTGTAAATATTCTAACTTGTGAATGTAATTTCTAAAATATGGCCCCTATCACTGAATACAGTATACCTGATATGGTCTGACCGGGATATGGCATTGGGCAGGCATATTGCATTGCTAACTCAAGTAGAACCTATGGTTTATTAAAGACTTCAAATCATTTTTATTCAAAATGTTGCCTAGGCTCACTTCCCCTATCATGTACTTATATATTCACTTTTTGATCAAGATGAAGACTTTACATTTGGTCCCTCTTACATTCCACCTTTTTCTTCAATGGACTAATGTTACCATGAATTTTCCTAAAGGTCACAGATTATAACTAAACGATTACATTTCATCTTTACCCTAAAGTGTTCTTTCAGTATTCTTAAAGGAAGTTCATCTGGTCCTATTCATTTTGAGCTTTTTGAGGTAAGCTAGGTACTCTGTTATGTGCATCTGAGCACATAAGACAAACTCTTGGGTTTGTTTCAACTTCCTGTCTACTCTTTTTTTCCACTTTGGCATAGAGAGCAGAAAATTAGTGTTGAAGAGTTTTGCATTCCTTCCTCTATCTGTTAACATTCTTCTATTCACCAGCAACATTGGTCATTGGTCCTATTCCTTCTTCATGTATGTCTTGTCCACAACATAGATTAATTTTTAAAGGAAAAATATCTTTAGCATAATTACAGGTTTATGCTATTTGAGTTTTAGCATTAGTGACATTATTGTTACAAGATCATGGCAAGTTTCATAATTCTTCTTCCATTATCTGCCCTTGCTTCTAGCTTCTATTTTCGTCTTTTAAAAATTTACATTGGTTGATGAATTATTTGTGCATGGACATGAGTATCCTTGACAGCTACCCCCTTTCTTCTTTACTTGAATCTTTTCTTCTTGTATCTCTGAATTTTATTCTTGAACCATCCTCTACCCTTTTGGTTCAACTTCCCTTGTGGCATGTGAAGCCATGCAATCCTACCTGCCCTTTCTTTGAATATTTTTTAGTTCTATTCTTATAAGATCAAGGGTATATGTCAACCAATACTTGATTTTCTGTCCTTTTTTAAACAGGTAATCAGTGCCACATTGGATAGAGTGTTGATACTGGAGTCAAGAAGACCTCATTTCAAATCCCACCTCTACAGACACTTCCCAGCTATGTAACCTTGGGCCAGTAATTTAATCTCTTTCTGCCTCAGTTTAATCAACTGTCAATAGGAATAAAAAAAAAACTCTTTATGAAGAAAGGCAATGAGGATGCACTCAAACAACAGATGGAAAGATTAAACAGTCAACAGATAAAGAAAGTAACTCAAATAGTCATTGGAAGATCAAATTCTGAAGCTGAAGCTTAAATATTTTGGCCACATAATGAAAAGACAGGGCTCTTTGGAAAAGACTCTGATGTTGGGAAATATTGAAGGCAAAGAAAAGTGAACAGCAGAAGATGGGATTGATGGTGTGTCATGGAAGCAATAAACATGAGTTTGGACAGGCTTTGTCCATGAGATAGTGGAGGACAGAAGAGCCTGGTTTGATGTGGTTCAAGGGATCATGAAGAATCAGACATGACTAAATGATTGAACAATAACAACAGTCCCTACCTCTCATGGTTGTTATGAGGATCAAATGACATAATATTTTTAAAGTGTATAGCACAGTCCCAGTGCATAATAAGTGCTTAATAAATTATTATTTACTTCCCTTTACTGATGAGGAAACTGAGGCACAGAAAGGTTAAATGATTTTCCCAGGGTCACATGCCAATAAATATCTGAACCAAGATTTTATCTCAGGTCTTCCTGACATCAAGTCCAGTATTCTATCTATCCACTGTGCAACTTTAGCTCAAGTCAGACACCATGAAGAGCAGTGGGCATAGCCTTCAAAGAAGACTAACAATAGGTACTGCCACTGATACAAAGAAGCCAATATCCAAGAAGACTGGCGATGGTAAATCTTCTAGTCTAATTATCTGTACCCAAATATACAAAGCATGAATCCTAAACAAGATGAGTTAGTGGTCCTAATGCAAGAAAGGAGATTGGACCTCTTGTGTATCCCTGAGCCTTGGTGGGATGGAATTCATGGTTGGACTATAGCTATGATATGTATGTAGAATTCCTAGGGTTGAAAGCCTTGATATATGTTATCTCATTTTATTCTAAAAAAAAGCCCCAAACCAACAAAACATGTCCTATACATTAGCTCCATTTTACACATGGGGAAATCAGGAATGAGACAAGTTAATCGGGTCACACAGTTATTAAGAGTCCGAGGTAGAATTTGAACAAAGGTTTTCCCTGACTTCAAATCTAGTAGTCTTACAACTATACCATGATGCTTTTTAACAGTTTAAAGGGGAAATGGTATTGCATATTAAGAAGGTATGCTTATTGAATGAAACCAACAAGCCAGAGAAGGGGGGCATGCTGGAGAGTATTTGGGTGAGGAACACTGGAGGCAGAAACAGAAACCATATTGTTATGGGAACATACTGTTGTTTATACATATTGTTATGGGAATATACTATAGATCATTTGGACAACAGAAGGAAATGTATAAGGAGTTAAGGAAAGAGATTAGAAACTGGACACAAAGTCATGATGATTCAGTGATCAGGAACTTCTATTATGTGCACCTGTTTTGGAGTTCTATCTCTGTCAAACACAGACCAGTTATTTGACCTACTTTAATGATGATTCTTTCATTCTCTAAAAGACAGATGAAGGGATGCGGGACTTGATTCTTGAACTAGACCCATTACTTTACCCACTGCACCACCTAGCCGTTACTAAAACAAGATGAAGAGTGTCCACTTTACAGTTGTTTTGAGGACTAAAGGAGATAACATATACAGAGTGCTTTTGTAAAGCTCTCTTTACAAAAAGATAACATATACAAAGTGCTTTTTCACTTTTAAAACACTATATAAATATGCAAAAGAGTTTTTTAAGTTTCTCTGTGCTTATATATACACAAGGTTATGCTCATTTTTTCTAAAAAGATATATATGCATACACATATGTTTACACATGTGTGTATACATATAAACATATATATACACATATATTTATATACATGCACATGTGATTTGTGCCTATATACATAAAGATGAAGAAGGATACCTGAGGGAAAAGAAGGTGATGATCCAAAATTAGATGAAGTGGTGGGATCTGAAGAAGATGACTGGAGGATTGCAAGGGTTTTAGAAGAATTTAGGATTTTGAGTTGATCTGTGGCAACAGAAATATATTAAGAGGCTCAGATCCTAACAGGGTGCCGTGTACCTAGAAAGCAGGTGATTCCACATTCTAGGAAATTCTAGGAACATGGCCTCTAGGAACACTGAACTGAAAGCCAGAAGATCTGAATTGTGATCTTAGGTTTACCATAGACTTACTGTGTAACAATCATTAAGTCACTAAATGTGTTTCCATCTCCATAAATCAAGGGGACTAAACTGAACAGATGACTTCTTTTCCCTTCTAGCTCTAACATTCAATGATTATATGAATTGGGTTTTAGTTGGCCATGAAGATAAAACCTCAACTTCAAGCACACAGTTGGCCCTGAATTACAGACTAAAACAGCCCTCTAAGAAGCAGAAAATATTCACATTGGATCAGACCTATGAGGTTATCTTAAATAGTCTATTTTAGAGGAAACTGAGATCCAGAGAGAAGTGGCTTGCTTCCAGCCACATAATGGTAGAACAATATATAAAACCAATGTCTTTCGACTCCCCAGTATGATACCTGCATGTGTGTATGTATATATGTATGTTATATACATACTTACATACATATACACATATGTGTACATGTGTGTTATGTGGTAAGTGCACAGTATATATGTGGATGTGGATAGAGAAAAATAAATGTGCAAGACATTACATGGAGATACTATGTATCTCCAGCTCATCTCTCTCCTGAGTTCAACTGCCATATTGCCAATAATCTGTTGGATTTTTCAGATAACGTCCCAAAGATAGCTCAAACTCATTATGTCCAAAACACAACTTAGCATCTTCCTCCCTTCTCCCAAAGTCACCATCATTGTTATAGTCTGCAGAGTTCATTATTTTGGTATCCCCAACTCCTTACTCACTCTTACTCCCATGCCCCACTGATACACAACAAGTTACCAAATCTTACTTTTTCTATGCCTACAAGCTTTTTAATATTTGAACTCTTCTCTCTAATTATACAGTCAAAACCATAGCAGGGCCTCATTAACCTCCCATCTAGATTACTGAAATGGTCTTCCATTCATTTTAGAGGAGGCATGACTAAACCATGTGTTTGCTAATATTATTGGGATTTTAACGGATTACAAATTAAGATGAATCAATACTGATGTGACAATCTAAGAATGTTATTGTGATTGCAGGTAGAAGTTTATGGGGGTATTTAGGGAGGAATAGCACCTCTGGTTTAAGGATTTGCCTACTACTTTTCAGGACTACTCATTCATCCTTGGTGCCTACTCTCACCCAACACTCACAGTGACTACTGTCTGGTAAATGATCTCAGCAGAAAGGCTAAACCAGGTTGAGGGTAACTGACAGGCCTCAAACCTGTCAGTGACTTAGGGGGATGTCTACCCCAAGAATGTGAAGACTTTTCCCAGAGGAATAGGTGGAAGAGAAAAATTTGTCCCAATGCCCATGAAAGTAGCTGAAGTAGGAGCTGTGGAATAAACATCAAAGATGCCAAGGTCATACTCTGCATCCTAGACCACTGCCAGTTGTCCTGACTTTTGTCTTGCCACTGAAATTTATTTGCTCTGGAGAGAGAGGCTGACAAATTTGTGCAATTCTGCCTCACTTATATCCAGTTTTATGCTTGAATCAAAACATCACCAATGATGTCATGGTCCTCTTCAAAATGAAGGACAAACAACATCATACCTGGAGAGCAATAACCAAATGGTGTGATCACAGTAACACTGAATAACAAAAAGAGGGTTCACAAAAAGAATGACCTGTAATCCTTGTTCAATTGCAAAATCAAAGGGAAATGGAGATTTTAGGAATGTGCTCATGATCATCTAAAGAATGTTTTGCATTTACATGTCATGTGTTTTCCTGGAGAGACCGAAAGGATTCTCAAGGCTTAATTCTTAGTTTAGGCACCACTGCAATTAGTCTCTGGATGTGTAAAATATAACCATAGTTCTTAAAGCAAATTTAAGCCTGGGGATAACTGTTAAGAGAATTTGGTAACTAATAAAGTGAAGGAGAGATCTGCTTTGATACTTGGTTTCCAGGAAAGAGCACAACAGACACCAAGCAGACAGATCCCCCAAAGACACAAGCACTATTTGTATACAGAATCATATTTCTGCACTGAGTAACAGAGAGGTGGAGAAATGGCCATGCAGGCTTCACAATCCATGATACAGGCTGGCAGAGGATTTAAACTTCCTTTTTCCATGGCCCGCTTTCTTTCTCCAGTTACCTCTTCTAAAAATTCAGTGCCCTGAATTTGAAGGTTCTAGTTTGACATAACAGACAACTGAAATAGATCAGGTGTTGCCTCATCAGCCACCAAACCAATTACTTTTGAATTATTTGCTTCTTATAGTGGAGCTAATGAACATTCACGCCAAAAATCCCTGAATAGCCTACCTAGGCAGGGAAAAGGAGGTCGCAATGCTGAAAGGAATGACCAAAGTAAGATCATAAATATACGCCACCAACCCTCAAGACTAGTTCAACACTAATCTCTCTGGGAAAAAGTGTCCATGAAAAATCTGCATATAGTATGCTTTGCTTCTCATACTTCTTCTTTCTATCATCTCAACCTAATTCTATATGTATATATATATATGTGTGTGTGTGTGTGTATCTATGTATACACACAAATAAAGTTACATTTTTTTTTACAAAAGAAACTATATGAAAAAATAGAAATGAAGTTGGAAGAGTCCTTATCTAGTCCAACTGGTAAATGAGCAGGAGTTAGAAGTATCTTTTCAATAGTAGAAAGTCTTGTTGAAAGGTAAAAGATGAGTCAAATCAACCACTAGGTTTACAAATCTGTATAATAAAAATATTGGACTACATGGCCCCTAGGTTTCCTGCTAGCTTTATATCTTTGATTCCAGATCTTAAAATCTTCTAGAACATGCTCAGCAGTTGTTATATAGACTTAACTTGGAGACCTCCAATGATGTGGAACTGACAGTCTAGCCAGGCCATCCCATTCTTTGTGAAAAATTTAATTATTACTATTTTTTTCCCTCATACGGACCCTAAATCTACCTCTCTAAAATAACCCCCCCCCCATTTTTTCCTAGCTCTGAGATCAAGTCAAACAAGTCTAATCTTCTTCCACATGGAAACCTTTCAAATACAGTAGTAACAAACAATTAGCATGGTCAAGTGATCTCATCTCCTAAAGTAACATGTTTAGTTCCACAAAAGGATGCTTATGTGCCATTGTTTCTAATTCTTTCATCATACTTTTCATGTAACTTTGAGTATAATTTAAATCTGTGGTCCTAAAATAGGACAACATGAAATGTACATGGCATTCCTGATGACATTTTAGTCATCTATGACATTTTACTTCCTATAATCCTCTCTATTTCTTGTTTGGTCACAAACTCTTCACTATCTGTAGATATGACAGAAGATTTTTTTTTCATGTTCCCCTAAAATGCTTTAAGACTAACCAATGTAGTCATATGCCTAATTATTCACCCATTAACTTGGTATTCAGTGTAAGATGTTGGTCTATGCCTAATTTCTGTCAGACTATTTTTTCCAGTTTTCTTAGTAGTTCTTGTCAAATAGTGAGCTCTTGCCCCAAAATCTGGGTTACTATAGTAATTTACTACCATTATATCATGTACCAAATCTATTCCACTGATCAAACTCTTTATTTCTAATCAAGGAGCAGATTTTTTTAAAATTATGACTTTGTAGTATAGTGTGATATCTGGTAATACTAAGACATTTTCTTTCACCATTTAAAAATTGATTCCTTTGATATTCTGGAGCATTGTTATTCTTAATATCTTGATATTGTTTTTTCTAGCTTTATAAAATAATTATTTGGTAGTATGATTGATGTGGTATTGGGTAAGTAAATTAATTATGATGGCACTGTCATTTTTATTATATTGGATTAGCCTACTCATGAGCAATTAATATTTCTCCAATTGTTTATATCTGTCTATATTTGTGTGAAGACTGTTTTATAATTGTGTTCATATAGTTTTTGGTTGTGTTTTGGAAGGCAGACTACCAAGTATTTCATGCTGTCTATAGTTATTTTAAATGGAATTTTCCTTTTTATCTCTTCCTGCTGGATATTATCTCTTCACGCTGGATATTCTATTCTATAATGTAGAAATGCTAATGATTTATGTGGATTTATTTTATATCCTGTAACTTGTCTAAAGTGAACTATTTCAACTAGTTCTTCAGTTGATTTTCTAGAATTGCCTAAGTATACCTCTATGCTATCTGCAAAAAAGTGATTCTTTCCTGGTTACTTATTCTTATTCCTTTAATTTATTTATCTAGTCATTGCTATTGCAAGCATTTCTAGGACAACATTCAATAGCAACGGTGACAATGGACATATTTGTTTCACTCCTGATCTTACGGAGACAGTTTCTAGTGTGTTCACATTACAAATAATGCTTGGTCTTGGTTTTAGAAAAATGCTAATTATCATTTCAAGAAAAGTTCCATTTAGGACCCTTCCTTAAAATGGTAAGTAGCATCTACCTAAAACCATCAGCAAACATTATATGTAATGGGGGTAAGCTAGATGCATTTCCAATAAGATAGAGAGTGAAATAAGGATGTCTACTATCACCACTGTTTTCTATATCGTACTATAAATCTTAGCTTTAGCAATAAGAGAAGAAAAAGAAATTGAAGGAATTAGAATAGGAAAAGAAGAAAGTAAGTTATTACTCTTTTCAGGTGATAGAATGATATAAGTAGAGAATCCTAGGGAATCAAGTTAAAGAACTATTTGAAATAATAAACAACTTTAGCAAAATTGCAGGATATAAAATAAACTCACATAAATCATCTGCATTTCTATACAGTACTAACAAAGCCCAACAGAAAGAGATAGAGAAATTCCATTTAAAGTTAATGTAGACATTATGAAATATTTGGGAGTCTACCTACCAAAACAAATTCAGGAACTACATGAATACAATTACAAAACACCTTCACCCAAATAAAGTCCAATCTAAATAATTGGAAAAACATCAGGTGCTCATGGATAGGCAGAGCTAATATAATAAAAATGACAATTCTACCTAAATTAATTTACTTATTCAGTGCCATACCAATCAAGCAACCAAAACATTATTTTTTGGAGCTAGAAAAAAATAATATCAAAATTGATCTGGAAGAACAAAAGTTTCAGAATATAAAGGGAATTAATGAAAAGTAATGCTAGGGAAGGTGGCCTAGCCATACCACATCTTAAATTGTATTATAAACAAGTAATCATCAAAAACACTTGGTACTGGCTAAGAAATAGAAGGGTAGATCAGTGTAATATGTTAGGTACACAAGACACAGTAGTCAATGATTATAGCAATCTATTCTTTGATAAACCCAAAGACCCCAGCTTCTCACTAGTACTTACTCACTAAGTGAGCTTTCTCACTTAGAGGAACAAGAAATAGTTTTACTGTCAGGTTTATAGAGAATGGAAGAATTTATGACCAAACAAGAGGTAGAGAACATTATGAAATGCAAAATGGATTATTTTGATTACATAAAATTGAAAAGTTTTTGCACAAAGGCAATGCAACCAAGATTAGGAGAGAAGCAAAAAACTGGGAAATAATTTTTACAACCAATGTCTCTGATAAAGGCCTCATTTTTAAAACATATAGAGAAATGAGTCAAATTTACAAGAATACAAGTCATTCCCCAATTGATAAATGGTCAAAGGATATGAACAGGCAGTTTTCAGAGGCAGAAATTAGATACCTATAATCATTTGCAAAAATGCTCTAAATCTCTATTGATTAGAGAGATGCAAATCAAAACAACTCTGAAGTACCACATCACACCTATCAGATTGGCTAACATGGCAAAACAGGAAAATGATAAATGTTGCAGAGGATGTGAGAATGTTGGAACACTAATACATATTTGGTGGAGCTGTGAGCTGATCCAACCATTCTGGAGAGCAATTTGGAACTATGCCTAAAGGGCTATAAAAATTTGACTGCCCTTTGATCCAGCAATTATACTTCTAGGGCCGTATTTCAAAGAGATCATAAAAATGGGGAAAGGACCCACATGTACAAAAATAATTTTTGAGGTAGCCAAGAACTAGAATTTGAGGGGATGTCCATCAATTGGGAAATGGCTGAACAAGTTGTGACATATGAATGTAATGGAATACTATTGAGCTATAAGAAATGATGAGCAGACGGACTTCAGAGAAACCTGGAAAGACTTATATGAACTGATACTGAGTGAAATGAGAACCAGAATATTGTAAAAAGCAATAGCCACAGTGTATAAGGACTGACTTTGATAGACTTAGCCCTTTCTCAGCAATCCAAGGACCTAAAACAATTACAAAGGACACATGATGGAAAATACCAGCTTCATCCAGAGAAAGAACTATGGAGTTGCAATGCAGAACAAATCAGACTATTTTCTTTTTTGCTTTATTTTTTCTTTCTCATGGTTTTCCTCATTCATTATAATTCTTCTATGCAACATGACGAATATGAAAATGTGTTTAATAGAAATTTATGTGTAGAGCCCACATCAAATTGCAAACCATCCTGGTGAGGAAGGGGAGATGGGTGGGGAGAAAATTTAAAACTTATGGAAATATATGTTGAAAACAAAAAAATTATTTCTTAATTAAATTTAATTAATTGAAAATAAAAAAAATTAATTAAAAATGAAAAGCTTCATTTATTCTTATGTTTCCTAGAGATTTTAAATAGGAATGGGTTTTGCATTTGTCAGAAATTTTTTCTTCATCTATTGATATAATCAAATAATTTTTGCTGTTTTTGTCGTTGATATGATCAATATGATTTTCCTAATATTGAACCATTCCTTCATTCCTGGTATAAATCCAAGTTTACCTTAGTGTGGTATGATCTTTGTGATATATTGTTGCAACACCTTGCTGGTATTTAACTTTTTGCATTAATATTAATTGGGTAAATTGGTATATAGTTTTATTTTGTTTTCCCTGGTATCAAAACAATATTTATTTTCCTCTCCCTAGTATCAAAATCATGTTTGTGTGATAGAAGGAAACCGGAAGGCCTCCTTCTTTACTTATTTTTTCAAACAGTTTATAAGGTATTGAAAGTAATTTTTCTTAAATATTTTGTAGAATTTACTTGTAAATCCATCTGGTCCTGTGGTTTTGTTTTTTCTTAAGGAGCTCATTTATGGCTAGGTTCTAGGGCTATTTAAATATTCTATTTCCTCTTCTGTTAATCCAGACACTTTACATATTTGTAAATGTTTATTCCATTTAGACTGTCAGTTTTATTGGCATAAAGTTGGACAAAATAACTCCTAATAATTTCTTTACTTTTATCTTCTTTAGTAGTGTATTTACCCTTTTTATTTTTGATACTAGTAATTTGGCTTTCTTTCTTTTTTAAAATTAGATTAAACAATATAAAACAACTTACTAATTTTTCACCATAAAACCAGCTTCCAATTACATTCATAAGCTCAGTTTAAAAAAAAAAAACTTTTATTTTTATTGATCTCTCCTTTAGATTTTTATTATTCCTATTTTGGTGTTTAATTGGGTAATTTGACTCTGTTGGGTGTTTTGTTTTGTTTTTTGCAGTTATACTTCCAATTTATTGATCTATTCTTTTTCCCTTTTATTGATGTAAATATTTAGACACAAATTTTCCCCTACACACTACTTCATCTACATCTCACAAATTTTGGTATGTTGTCTCATTGTTAATTTAATGAAATCACTGATTGTTTCTATGGTTTGTTCTTTGACCCACTCATTCTTTAATATTAGATTATTTAGTTTCCAACTCATTTTTAGTCTATGCTTCCAAGGCTCTTTTTTTAAATGTAATACATTATGGTCTGAAAAAGATGATTTAGTATTTGTTTTTATGCATTTGTTTGTGACGTTTTTATGCCTTTATACATCACCATTTGTGTGTGTGTGTGTGTGTGTGTGTGAGTTCCAAGCACAGGTGAGAAAAGGCATACACCTTTCTATTCCCATTCAATATTCTGAAGAAATGAAGCCTATGTAATTTTTTCTAAAAGTCTATACATATTTTAACATCTTCCTTGTTTGTTTTATGGTTAGATTAATTTAGGTCTTGGAGGGAGTAAATTGAGATCCCCTAGTAGGTATCATTTTTGCTGTCTCTCTCCTCCTATAATTAAACATTTCCTTAAAGAATTTGGATGCTATATCATTTGATGCATACGTGTTCAGTAGAAATAGCAACACGTTGTCTATGGTATCTTTTAGCAAAAATACAGTTTCCCTGAATATTTCTCTTAACTGGATCTGGGATTTTTTTGTTTGTTCATCTGTTTTGCTTTGAGGTTATGACTGCTGCCTGTACCTTTCTTTTTTTTAACTTCACCAAAAGTATAAAAGATTTGTGATTTATTCCAATCTGTTTTTTTTTTCTTTCTGTGTGTCTTTCTCTTTCAAGTATGTCTCTTGTAAATAGCATATTATTGCATTCTGGTTTCTAAACCATTTTACTATCCTCTTCCATTATGTGGGTGAGTTCATCCAATTCACATTCACAGTTATGATTACTAACTGTGCATGGCCCTCCTTTCTATTCTCTTCTATTTCTCCACCTCTTTTTTACCCTGTCCCCTACTCAATAGTCGATTTTGCTTCTGACTACTGCCTCCTTTAGTCTATTTTATCTCTTATTACTTCCCTTTCCTTTTTCTCAGACCCTTCGCTTCCTACTTTCTGTAGGGTAAAATGAATTTCTATACACAACTCTCTGTGTGTGTATGTATACTCTTCCCTTCTTGAACCACTTCAGATGTGAGTTTTAAGTGTTTCCTATCCTCCCAATTTCCCTACCATTATAAATACTCTTCTTAATGTACCTCTTTTATGTGAGATCATTTTCCTTATTTTTCCCTTTTCTTTCTCCTTCTCCAAGTACATCCCTCTTTCTTATCATTCTGCATTATTCCTTTGAAGTCATCCTAACATAATAGGTTCATAAGTAGGCCCTCTGTCTAAATAGACACCCTCTAACTGCCCTAATGATGATAATATTATATGGGAATGTAAGTAGATTTTATATAGAATACACACACACACACACACACATACACATATAATTTCCTTTAAAATTGTTATGATTGGGGCAGCTAGGTGGCGCAGTGAGTAGAGCACTGGCCCTGGAGTCTGGAGGACCCGAGTTCGGTTCTAGCCTCAGACACTTAATACACACACACACGCACACACACACACACACACACACATACACACACACACACACACACACACACACACACACACAAACAACCTAGCCGTGTAACCTTGGGCAAGTTACTTAACCCCAATTGCCCTCCAAAAGACAAAAAAATAAAATAAAAATAAAATAAAATTGTTATGATTTCTTGCTCCTGTTTACCTATTTCTGCATTTCTTGAGTCTTGTGTTTGAATGTCAAATTTTCTATTCAACTCTCTAGTCTCTTCCTCAGGAATGCTTGAATGTCCTCTATTTTGTTAAATATCCATTTTTCCACTGAAGGATTAAACTCAGTTTAGCTAGGTAGTTTGTAATGCCAGTTCCTTTGCCTTGAGGAAAATCATATTCATGCTCTCTTCTCCTTTAATATGGTAGCTGCTAAATCTTGCGTGAACCTGACTGTGGGTCCACAGTATTTGAATTCTTTCTTTACACCTACTTGCAATATTTTTTTTTATTTGATCTGGGAACTCTGGATTTGGGCTATAATATTTTTGAGAGTTTTCATTTGGGTATTTCTTCCAGGAGGTTACTACTGGATTCTTTTGAGTTTTACTTTGTGTAAGGGTTATGGGATTTAAAGATCTTCCATGCCCCATGGACGTGCTGACATAGCAGAGCAAGAGAAAGCGGAAAGCGAGAAAAAGTGAAAGCCGAGCTAACGGTCCTGCGGTTGGCGGTTGGCAGCGGTTGCTGTTGCGGTTGCCCTTTTTTTTTTTTTTGAGTTAGGACTCCTGCTGAGCACTGCCAGGGGCCGGAGCTGCTGGGAGCAGG
>NW_027187378.1:43243825-43248063 GCF_028583685.1 Petaurus breviceps papuanus | reverse complement strand
AGGACTCCTGCTGAGCACTGCCAGGGGCCGGAGCTGCTGGGAGCAGGACTTTCTGCTAAGGACTCCTGCTGAGCACTGCCGGGGGCCGGAGCTGCTGGGAGCGCGCTGGGTGGTTGCTGTGAGTGGGGAGAGGAGGACCTTTGCCTGAGGTAGCCTGTTCTGTTTTAAAGGCTTGAGAATGTGGGTGCTTTCTACTTTATCTACCTGTGCCAATGTCATAACTACTCTGATGGCTTTCACTTTCTGGTTTTGGGACTCAGTCTTTTGGTATCTTAATAAATTTTCTAGTTTATTTCCCCATATGGCAAACATGACGTATTTTGTGATGGATAATTATATCAGCATATTTGTAATCTCTATAGGCATTGTGAATATGGCATTGCTGATACACTTTGCCCCTTGGTTCTGAAATCAGAAAAATGGGAAAGGGACCCACATATACAGAAATATTTATAGCAGCTCTTTTTGTGGTGGCCAAGAATTGGAAATTTAAGGGATTCCCATCAATTGGGGAATGGCTAAACACATTTTGATATATGAATGTAATGGAATACTATTGCGCTATAAGAAATGCTGAACAGGCGGACTTCAGAGAAACTGGGAAAGATTTATATGAACTGATGCTGAGTTAGGGGATCAGAACCAAGAGGACATTGTACACGGAAACAGTTATAGTGTATGACAACTGATTTTGGTAGACTTAGCCCTTCTCAGCAATGTAAGGACCTAAAACAATAACAAAGGACGAAAGATGGAAAATACCAGCCTCATCCAGAGAAAGAACTATGGAGCTGGACTGTAGAATGAAGCAGATTATTTTCTTTTTTTGTTTTGTTTTGTTTTTTCTCTTTTTCTTTCTCATCGTTTTCCCCATTCATTTTAATTCTTCTATGATAATTCTTCTGTGCAACATAACTAATGTGAAAATGTGTTTAACAGAAATGTGTGTGTAGAGACCACATCAGATTACAAGCCATCTTGCAGAGGGGAGGAGGACAAAATTTTAAACTTATGGAAGTGAATGTTTAAAACTAAAAGTAAATAATTTAAATTTTAAAAATAAAGCTGAGAATCTGGATGACTAGAGGAATGGTAGTACCCTCAATAACAATAGGGAAATTTTAAAGAGAGATGAATTTGGGAAAAAAATAATGAATCCTTTTTGAACCTGTAGGTCTGAGCTACCTATGGATAGAACTGGATAGCTATCTAATTCAAAATGTCCAATAGTGAAACAAATGATGAATCATTATTTCTTGGGATATCAAGTCATCTTGTGTATTGGTACTTCTGATAAGCATTTGCAATGACTCCTGTGCAGATAATTTCAGCCTTTTTATCATCATCTATAGGAGAGAATTAAGAGATAGAAATTTTTCTAAGAATTTAATAAGACTCTCCAGATTGGATGAAAATATAAGTTAATACTTGATGGCTTCGATGCAAAGGTGGGCATAGAAGAAGGTAGTGACAAATGCTTTCGAAAATATGATTCAAGAATAAGCAACAAGCCCAAAAGCTTATCAACTATGCAGGCTTCATATCTATATATCATGGATACTTTCAACAATAAGAGAGCAAGGAATAGTTGGACATTAAGAGAATCAAATACAGTCACAAAAAAGAAAGTGATTATATTTTAATAGACATGAAATGCCTGGTTACTGATGTGGGACTCATTTCCAAATCAGTTATTGGTGTATAGTCAGACCATCCACTTGTTAGATTCAAGATCAAAATCAATAGCAAATTAGAAGAAAGAATAAAAATGAGAAGATGATGTGGCAAGCAAATGAGGCAACTTCAACTTGAGCTATTTATGCAAACTCTTGATATTTACAAATGGGAAATGAATACAAGGACAACTATTGCCACAGATTATCACCATTTCCTAGGGAAGGAGAATGAGAGAGAGAGAGAGAGAGAGAGAGAGAAAGAGAGAAAGAAAGAAAGAAAGAAAGAAAGAAAGAAAGAAAGAAAGAAAGAAAGAAAGAAAGAAAGAAAGAAAGACCACAGGCAGCAAACATTTGATCTCCTTGTCAAGCAGAGATATATGGAAGTCAAGGGCAACATTAATTCAGACCAGAAATTCATTTTAATATGATAAAAAGAAGGATGATAGAGTATTATCTGATCCATCTTCCTCACAGTTGCCAAACTGGTATACCTAAAGCATGAATATAATTTGGTCATTCCACTGCTAAAGATCCCTCAGTGGATCCCTGTTGCCACTAGGATATAATATAAATTCCTCAGTCTGGCTTTTTAAGCTCTTTACAATCTGGTTTCATCCTACCTTCCCAGGTTCATTTCATACCCCCTTTCTTCACAACCTCTAAGTTGCTACTTTGTTGCTAATTTGTTATTTTCCCTAAATGGCATTTGTGTCTTTATGCCTTTGCACCAACTGGCCCCCAGTTTATGGAATGAGAGTGATTTATTAAGTTGATGAGTACCAAGATAGGTTTGGAATTGGTAAGCTGCAGCCATGCATTGGATGGTGACCTAAGAGAGACTGAAGTCAGAGTGATTCTGGGACAATTGTGGGACAGAAAGAACCTATGTTATGCATCATATTTAGGGTAGTCTGAGAAACTGGGGGATTTGGTGGCCATGTTGAGGTCAATAACAGGAAGGAGTAGGAAAAAGAAATGTCACCCATATTTCCTCAAATCCCAAGCTAAGGAAAAACAATAAGCAGACTTATAAGGTAAGGGACTTACCCAAAGCCATCCTTATTCAGGTGTATTCCTAGATAAGGACTTTGAATGAGTAAATCTCCTAAAGTCTTCCCTGGTCCTCTGTCAGGAGAGTTATAAATGTTTTAACAATAAAAAGGCAGAGTTAATTTTCAAAGCCTTTCTTCTCCTCCATCTAGAATTTCTACCTTCTATCAAAACTCTACTCATGTAACCTCTTAGCAGAAGTCTATTTTCATCTCTGTAGTTGCTAAGATCCTCTACCCAAAAATAATTTTACAACTACTTTATATTTTTAATTTAATTCTGTGTGAGTATATATGTATATGCATATATAAACACACATGTGTTCATGCATGCATATATGTAAATACATATATACAGAAAATACAAACAATAAATATAAATTTAAATATAGATAGAAACAATATAGTTCATATTACATATTTATTATATATGTGAATATTTAAATACATATTATGAATAAAATATAATACATGTTTCTTATATATTATGCATACATACATACAGAAAATTTAATAGCAATTTTGTTTGCCATTCAGACATTTCAATTGTCTCTGACTATTCATGATGCCCTTCCGGGTTTTCTTGGCAAAGATACTCGAGTGCTTTGGTATTTCCTTCTCCAATTCATTTTGCAGACGAGAAAACTGAGGCAAACAGAGTTAAGTGGCTTGCCTAGGGTCACACAGCTAGTAAATGTCTAGGGCCAGATTTGAATTCAGGAAGAAGGCTCTTCCTGACTCCAGATCTGACACTCTATCCATTGTACCACCCAGGTACCCTAAAAACAAATAGAAACAACATATAATTCACATATTACTTTATATATAATATATAGGAATATTCTATAGTTATCCCTTACACATCCCTTTTGTGATTCTGATACAATGCATTTGGCACATGAAATTAAATGAGAATTTTGGAGGAGTTTGCAGAAGCCACAGACAACACACAAAGGCCAGCAGACAACATGGAAAAAGTTTAGAAACTCAGAAATGCCTAAAATATGTGTATAGCATTGTACGTTATCAATATACTTTTATCTTTTAATTCCATAATATTTCAGACTTCTTCTCTGGTACAAAGGGAGGAACAAAAAATTTTACATGGATTTTTCAGATAATAGGGTTGCCATGTCCCTAACTCCTGTGATGTGAAAAGGATAACTGTATATAAATAAATAAAACAGATAAACATTATAATATGTTAAGCATAATGTTATATATCAATGTAAAAAAAGGCATATACTGTTTAATTTTTGTCTTTGTATCTCTAACATACAGTACAGTGTTCAACAGTGAGTGGTAGTTTAATAAATAATGGTGGTTGAATGAATGAGTGAAGATGATGAAATGATATCCTTATATAATAGTGAAGAAAAGTTGGGGCAGCTAGGTGGTGCAGTGAGTAGAGTGCCAGCCGTGGAGTCAGGATGACCTGAGTTCGGATGTGACCTCAGACACTTAATACACACACACACACACACACACACACACACACACACACACACACACA
>NW_027187378.1:43235931-43243815 GCF_028583685.1 Petaurus breviceps papuanus | reverse complement strand
ACACACACACACACACACACACACACACACACACACACACACACACACTTAGCTGTGTGACCTTAGGCAAGTTATTTAACCCTAATTGCCCTCCAAAAAAAAGCAAATAGTGAAGAAAAGTGGAGGGAGAAGGGGTAAGGCAGCAAAGCCTGGCAAGAGACAGAGGCATGAATGACTTACAATTCTTTTTCTGCTGGAGAGAGTACCCACATGGATGCAAATACAACTCTCTTAAGGCATAGAAATATGTTCACCTGATTTTGCGAAAGTGGTAGTGTTGTTCAATGGAAAGAGATCAGGATTTAGAAACTGCACCATTATTTGAATTCCAGCTCTGCTGTACTTTATCTGTATGACCTTTGGAAAACTTCCATAACCTCTACAAGGCAAGGGAAGGAAACACTCTCTGTGCTTTCAATCCTCTTTTCTGGACTATATTTGCTCATGAGTAGGTTGGCCTACTTGACCTCTAAGATCTTTTCCAGCCCTAAATCTAAGTTACTTTTCAGGAATCAGAAGACACTAAGCCCTAAGTATAAGACATTCCAGAAGATGATCTAATTATTGGAAAAGTTACTAGAAAAAGCCCTGGATTGGGAGTCAAAGGAATTGGCACCACATCCTGGTTCTGCCACTTGTAAATTGTGGCAAATCAGTGAGTCACCTCATCTTTCCAGGCCATAGTTTCCCTCATTTGAAAAATAATGGTTTCCAACATGATGATCCTCTAAGTTTACTCCCCAGCTTTATTTCCTTTGATCCCTTCCATAAATCCCAAGGATTTCTTTATAATGAATTAGTTATGAGCATTACTTCACAGCTGATTTTGTGCAGCAAGGCATGCCTCCTCTTCTCATCCTGATATGTGGGGGAGTTCAGTGGGAAAAAATGTTAGAAAGGAAAACAAACATTACCTGCTGCTGTGTGATGAATACAGCTTATGGGGGTAGGAACTAATACTAATTGAGCATAATTCTCCCAAATTAAACAAGCCTCTAAAATGGGTGGATGTTTCCAAACCCAGAGTCTTGAAAACAAATGGGATAAGGAATACAGCCTCAATTGTATTTTTTTTTACCGGTAACAACAATTGCCAATAGAATGACAATTCTGGTTAATTGATGTGCTATTTTGTTCTAGTTTTAGATGCAAGAATTTTAGATACATCTACATCTACATTTATTGAGAATTCCCCTGAGAACAGTGTATTTCGAGATGCTATTAGGAGTGATCCTTCACTAAAGTCTTCTTTCAATGAAGGAGGCGACCCTGGGTTTGCCAATTCAACTATCGCCTCCCTTTGGACCTTCATAAAGAGTCTAGGATTCTGAACCAAAGAGCCTTTAGGGATAGAGGTGACCACCAGTCCACTATGTCTACTCTCAACCCAAAGTCACAAAATTACTGAGGAAGGGGCCCACTCTCCCTGCCCCCACCAATACCAAAAGTGATCAATTGGCAGCCCCAAGCAGTCAAGCCCAAACATCTTTAGAACGGCAGAATCCCCCAAGTCTACTAGTTGTGCTTGCAGCCCAGCCTCCACTGTCACCATTCTGGGAAGCAAACTCATGGAGATGCAGTCTAGCAACTCTTTCTTTTGGTGCTACAGCTACAGTTAACTCAAGACAGAAAAGAAAGTGTCTACCACCAAAGTCCTGGGCACTGCCCAATGGTTCAACGTCAATAATAAATACACGTTTATTAGTGGAAATGCCATGAAACCAGATATGTTACCAACTGTTCCGCCACTGTACCCTAATAACCAAGGTACTTTTCCATCCATATTGAAGGTAAAACCTGTACGTGCCATCTCCCCCATTTGGATGTGAGCTTCTAGAGAGCTTTTTCTATTTGTATCTTCCACTCTTAGCCAAGTGTGATGTGTGCAGTATGTATGAATGCTCATTCATTTATGCATTGAAGGCTGTGAGAGAAGAGTACCAACCCTGGCAGTTCTTATCATACCAGAAAAGCCTGAAGACAGGGCCAGCAATGCACAGCATGTTTTTTGCCCAAGGATCAACCTTACTAGGTACAGAGAAACTTATCATCAGGCATTGGGCTATATAACATGATGGATTTTGGGTTTTGTTATGTTTATCCCACAAAATCTCATAAAGTCCATATAGTATGGAGTGCAGAGATAATGATATGTTTGCATACACACATGAATGAAATTTATTAATTTAGTTAACAAATATTTGGTTTTTTTTAATTAATAGTATTTTAACAGGGGCGGCCAGGCAGCACAGCAAGTAAGAGCACCGTCTCCAGTGTTGAGAAGACCTGGAGATCGCATCCCGGGCTCAGACACTTAGCACTCACCCAGAAACACCTGGCCGTGTAACCTTGAGCAAGTTACTTAACCCTGATTGCTTAGGGGCGGCCAGGTGGCTCAGCGAGTAAGAGCACCGGCTCCAGTGTTGGGATGACCTGGATCAAATCCGGGCTCAGATACTCAGCACCACACCCAGAAATAATAACTGGCTGTGTAACCTTGAGCAAGTTACTTAACCCCAATTGCTTTAAAAAAAAAAAGTATTTTAACAAATAGTTATTGATAATCTACTGTGTGCAGAGTCCTGTGCACCCAGCAACGTTACTTACAACCTGTGTGACCTTGATCAAGTCACCAACTCTGGCCCTCAGTTGGAAAACTGAGTGGCAGGGAATGACCTCTACAGCACTTTCAGGCTAAATACACAATCCTATGATATAACCTTGCCCTCATGGATTATGCATTGTGGCAGATCCTTTACCCACTGAAGAATGTGAAGCATTAAGAGTGATCATAGAAAGCACCGTTCCTCTTCTCTATGCTCTTACACTCTAATGGAAGATGAACTATACAAACATCCACATGCACACACATATAACACATACACAACTAAATGATGTCATATAGAAATATGTATGTGACAAAAGACCATAGGGACAGATAAAGGATGAGAGATGGAATAATTGGAGCTTGTTGAAACAACTATAATAATGAGAGTTAACATTTAAATAGTGTTTACTATATTCCAGGCACTATGCTAAGTACTTTAGAATTATTATCTCATTTGATCTTTACAACACTCTGGGGAAGAAGATAATTATTATGCCCATTTTACAGATGAGGAAACTGAGACAAACAGTGGTTTAAGCAATTTGCCCAAGGTAACACATATAGTAAATGGCTGAGTCTGAATATGAACTCAGGTCTTCTTGACTCCAGGCCTAGCACTTTATCCACTGCACCACCTAACTACCCCAAATATCAAATATTGCTCATAAAAAGTCTGAAATTCAAGATAAATAAGGAACTTATACAAAATTATAAGACCAAGAACCACTTCTTAAATAGTCAGAAAATATGAGCAAATTCTTTTAAGAAGAAGAAATCAAATCATTCTTATGCCAAGTGCCTAGCAAAGTGTTTAGCACATAAAAGATAATAAGTGCTTGTTGATGGACAGGCGAATTAACCATGTGAAGAACATGCCTCAAATCATTAATAATGAAAAGAATGCAATTAAAAACCAGTGATATTTTCACATCATACCAGCAAATTTGTAATAATAAAAGATGCCAACAACCAATATTTAGAGGGGTTGTGGAAAAGCAGGCTCAATTATAAATAGTTGATGGAGCTGTGAAATAGTTAAAACAATCTGCAAATTAATTTGGAATTACGAAAAAAAATAAGATGAAAATGTTCATCTCCCTTGACTCAACAAATAGTATATTTCATACTTACTAGTCATAGGTACCAAGAGGCCCATTAGCACATAGAAAAAAAAATTTCTGTATATAAAAAAGAACTTTTTATGGTAGCAACAACCTAAAAATAAAGTGAGTGTCCACTAACTTGGGAATGACAAAACAATTAGCAGCCTTGGAAGGTAATGAGCATTCTTTCATTTTATAAGGTCATCCTTCTTTGTATTTTCAGTGTATGTATTTGTTGATGATTAAATTTGCAATTTAAAGGGGATTATGAAGTATTAGGAGAAACTAGGGAATGTTAGTATGAAGGGATGTAAAGCAAAGGAAACAGAAACAAGAATGATATACAAAAAAGACCAAAATAACAAAGGAAATCAACAACAAAGGAAATCAGAACTCTTCCCATTACAGTGGCTTGTTGTTGGCTTGTTGGGTTTTTTTTAGTCAAGAAAACTGAGACCTAGTCACACAAGTAGCTATCATCAAAGGGAGGACCTGAACTCAGTCTTTGGACTTTAGAGCTTTACTTTTTTGTTACAATAGTTCTTGTTTTTGTATAGGTGGTATTAGGAAATGGTAGTAATGTTCTCTTTATGGCATAAATAAGACATGTTTTCAAAAGACTGATTAAATTGGTTTGCTTTTCTTCATTAAAAGCAGTATGATATAGGTAAAGTGAATCACATTTAGGGTAAGAAAACCTGTTTTCATGTTCTGGTTCTCTAATTTATTTTTGTTTGTTTATTTTTTAATAGTGCTTTTTATGTCAGATTTTGTTTTCTTTTCCTCAGTCAGATGAAAAATAAAAAATTAACATTAGTTTTCTAAAATTTTTAGTTTCAAATTCTTTCCTCTCCCATCCTTCCCCCCTCCTTGAGAAGGCAAGTACTTTGATGTAGATTATACATGTAAAATCATGCAAAACATTTCCATATTAGCTACACTGCAAAAGAAAACAGATCAAAACAACAACAAAAACTGAGAGAAATGAAGTTTTTAAAAATATGCTTCAATAAACATTTAGATTTCATCCATTCTTTCTCTGGATATTGATAGCATTTTTCATCATAAATTCTTCAGAACTGTCTTGGATTATTGTATTGCTAAAAATAGCTAAGTCATTCAGAGTTGATCATCAAAGTATATTGCCATTACTGCATACAATGTTCTCCTGGTTCTGCTCACTTTACTTTGTATCAATTCATGTAAGTCTTCTTGGGTTTGGTTTGGTTTTCTGAAACCATCTTGCTAATCATCTCTTACAACACAATAGTATTCGATTACAATCATAATTTGTTCAACCATTCCCCAGTTGATGGGTATTCCCTCAATTTCCAATTCTTTGCCACCACTAAAAGAGTCATTATAAATGTATTTCTATCTATAACTCCTTTCTCTTTTTCTTTGATCTCTTTGAGATACAGACCTAGTAATGGTTTTGCTGGGTCAATGGGTATAATATGCACAGTTTTATAGCTCTTTGGGCATAGTTCCAAATTGCTCTCCAGAAATGTTGGATCAGTTCACAACTCTACCCATAGTACATTAGTGTCACATTTTTTCATATTACTTCCTATATTTGTCATTTTCTTCTTCTGTCATATTAGCCCATCTGAATGGTGTGAAGTGGTACCTCAGAGTTGTTTAAATTTGCATTTATTTAATCTAGTAATTTAGAGATTTTTATATGCCTATATGTATAGCTTTGATTTCCTATTCTGAAAACTCCTTGTTCATATGCTTTTACCATTTATCACCTAGGGAATGACTTGTATTCTTACAAAGCTGACTCAGTTTTCTATATATTTGAGAAGCCTTTATCAGAGACATTTACTATAAAAACAATTTTCCCAGTTTCTTGCTTTCCTTTTTAAATTTATGTAATCATATCCATTTTACATCTCATAATGGTCTCTAGTTCTTGTTTGGTCATAATTTTTTTCTCTTATCCATAGATCTGACTGGTAAAATTTTCAATGCTCCCCTAATTTGCTTATGATATCACTTTATGTCAAAATCATCTATCTCTTTTGACCTAATCTCAGTATATGGTGTGAGACATGGGTCTTTACCTGGCTTATTGTGTCTACATATATCCTCTCTTTTAACCCCACTTCCTGCCTAAAAGCCTCTGGAAACTATAATATCTCACACTTTTCCCACTCTACTTTGAACAGCTGAGAACCCTCTCTCCCTTCCTACTCCCTTATATAATCTATTCTCCCCTACATTTTTCTCTAAAAATAAATGCTCTTAATTGGTGATCAGACTCTATTTTGTTTCAGGTCCCTTTATGGGCCTGAGGATAATTTCTTAAGGGTCTAAAGAATTGTGTGTTGGAAAGTTTAGTAAGTTGATTCTGAAAGTCTGGCACACAGCTCCCAGGTACCATCTGACTAGTCTAGTAAAGAGGAAGTGACTTGCCCAAAAGATGCAAATAATGAACTATAGAGCTTGGACTAGAGCCCATATCTATTGCTTCTTAAGCCATGACCATACTTAAATCAACCTAAAAGAAACTTAAAGAATCTAACTAGTGACCTAAATTAAACCACATAAAACTAGAATGCCTTGAGAATGAGGGAGCAAATACTTTTCCCTCTCTGGAAAAGAAGGGGTCCCTTTGGTAGTCTAGTGAAGGCTATGGGCCTCTTCTCAGAATAATGTTTTAAAATGCATAGTATTACCAAGGAGACCAATTATATTGAAATACAGCTATAAAAATATATTTTTAACCATCTTGAACACCAGGTTAAGAATCCCTAAGTTTGACATCAGTGAAAATACACACTTTTTTTTTTCCTCACCCATGTTCCTAGACAGCCGCCTCCCCCCAAAAAAGAAATCTATCATTGGACAATTTGTCCATTGCACCCAGGTTAAAAACTGGACAAGACTGATATAGCTTCCAACTCCAGATGGCATTTACTGTCTCCCAGAATGGTAAAACCAAAAACACCTTTCTTCTGGAGGCGTTTTTTTTTTCTTTTCTTTTCTTTTCTTTCTTTTTTTTTTTTTTTTTTTGGAGCACACAGAGCCATGGTGAAGCATTCAAAGATAACACAAATGGAGGAAAATAGGAATTATTCTATTAAAAATGAAAACAATTCCCCAGCTATATATTCACCGACATCTTCTGTTTTGGCTCTCTGGCAACAGAAACAGCTTCCAGAGTCACGTTCGGAATGGCTCCTTCTGAGAGCTCTTCTGCGTGGTGCCTGCAAAGTGCTGCTAATTAGGTGCTGTGGCTGGCCCAATCCCTCTGGAGCTGGCTGGCCTATTATCCATGACTTCCCTTTTCTTTATTCCACTGCCCCTCCCTTTTCTTCCTTAGACTTAAGAGCTCCCCTTAGATAAAACATGATTTCCAAATCAGAGCCCTTAGTTAGTTCAGCCAATCAAGAGAGTTACATAAGGTTGTTAAAGATCTTTCATTAACATCAAGTGCACCTTTGTAACCAGCAGGCAGGCCTGCAAGGATAGAGGGTGTTGAACCACTCAACTGATGGTGGGAACTGGAAATGCAAGAAGGAAAAGGGCATCTTCTCAGAACAGAGAAAGATACACATTTCTAGAGCCCTTTAAGGGTGGCATGACACTTTCCCAATATCCTCTCTGTTGTTAAAAAAAAATGTAGTTATTATTATTATTGTCTCATTTTTATAATTAGTAAACTAAGTCAGAATTGGATAGAGGGTAAGGGGCAAGACTTAGGATCAGAATGACCCAGGCTTAAATCCTGCTTCTGACACTTACCAGCTGTGATAGCTGCTTGGCAATGGACAAGTTACTTAACCTCTCAGTGCTATAGGAAACTACAAGTTTGAATAGAGAGAGAAATTACCATTATTATACTCATTTTAGAGTTGGGGAAACTGAGGCACACAGAGATTAAGTGATTTACCCAGGGTCATATCACACAGCTAATAAATGTCTCAGGCCAGATTTGAATTCGAGTCTTCCTGATGCCAGGCCCAGAGCTCTATCTACTTCTCCACTTGGCTAAGGAGGGGGTGGGGAAAAGGAGAGGTGAGGAGAGGGAAAAAGAGAAAGGGATGAAGGTGTAGGAGGGAGAGAGAAGAAGGGAAAGAGAGGGACAAAGGAAGGGAAGGAGAGACAGAGACAGAGGAGGAAGGAAGGAAGGAAGGAAGGAAGGAAGGAAGGAAGGAAGGAAGG
>NW_027187378.1:43212292-43235921 GCF_028583685.1 Petaurus breviceps papuanus | reverse complement strand
GGAAGGAAGGAAGGAAGGAAGGAAGGAAGGAAGGAAGGAAGGAAGGAAGGAAGGAAGGAAGGAAGGAAGGAAGGAAGGAAGGAAGGAAGGAAGGAAAGAAAGGAAGTGTTTCCACCCCAAAAACTGTGTGCAACAGAAATCCTTACCCTATAAATAATACTCAGAGGTTTCTCAAGATAGGAAGCAGAAAAGAATGGTTTATAATGATCTCAAGAAAGTGCCACCCTCCTGACAAATGGTCAGGGAGGGGAAGCAATTTGAAAAAGGAAATGGCAAAGTTATAAAGCCCTAACGTGGAATTCTCACCCACCCCACTCCTGACCCTTTTCTTCCATTGGCTGGAAGTTAAGTGTATAATCTAAATGAGGCAACCTACATCAGGTACCAGAACAAGGAAACAGTAGATCACCCAATGTACATCTGAGAAAGCACTTCTGTCCTTATTTGGCATATCTTGTGCTGAGGTGGCACTGGGGAGGGTCTCCATTGCTCTAAGTCCCAGATTCCTGCAAGATCAGGTGACTTCTAAACTTAGGCCTAATGGATGCTGAAGCCACTCTAGATTTTATTTTTTCAGAATGGGGAAACTTCAGTGTAAATTATCCCTCAAGGAAGGAAGGAAGGAAGGGCCATTTATTCAGTCATTTCCTTCTCTTTCCTTTGGATAAGCAGGGCTGGGGGAGAGAGGCAGGAAGAGAAAAATCTCTCTGGAATAAAAGGAGGGGTAAAAAACAATCACTAATTTTTTATGACAAAAAGCTCATTTTTATAATACTTTGCATTTTCCAGTGCCCCAAAGTTACTTCCTCATCATTGTCCAATAAGGAAAATAGAATAACAAGGAAGAAATAACTTCCAATCAATGTGGAGACTGTGGAAATCCCTGCTGATTTATAGGCATCTACTCAGTTAAACTGTCCCTGTTTTGCTCTACCATACTCCCACATCTGCACTCCGTGGCTTTCAACACCAACCAAAAAGACCCTAATTTTATCACATGCCTGACATTTTACCTGTCTATCCCCACTATCTGTCCAATTGGCTAGTCTACCTCCCCCAATATCTTGCCAATGCAGACCAGAATCCCCTAAGGCTGTGTCTCTGAACCTGTCTACGGTGGTGGATGGAAGCTTTGGGCTATTTGCCATTTGCTTCACTGAATTCCCTTCCTTGTCAGGCTTACCTTCGTGATCCTGGAGCTTAGCCAAACCAACAGAATACTACATGTCACAACTCACTTGCCCTTCATCTGCACTTTCCTGGATAGTGGAAAAGATGGATTGAAACAGAAACAGAGGCCTTCAGGCATTCTCAAGGGCATAAACCACCTCACCTCCTTTCTCCCTGATTAAGACTCATGGAAAACCCAAGGGTCTATAATAACTATTGGAGAGGAGCCAGTCTCTGAGTAATGCCTGGGGTCAACTATCTCCTTCAACTCTTCTCCTTCTCCCTCCCATTACACAAATGATTGGAAGGACCCTCTGAGATTTCTCAAAATAAAAATGGAAAAGTTCCCCTTAAAATGCATGAGAGATTCCTTTTTGTCTGAACCAGCCCTCTTCAGGTCTGCTTCCATCAAATTCTGTTTTCTTCCACCTTTCTCTCATCAAACATATGAAAGTCTAAACCCTCAGAATATTCCACCTTTTGCTTTATTGACATTCATGCTCGCAGGGTATAAAGAATAGTAATGGTACAAGATGTCCCCATTAAAAAACAAATCTCTGTAAAACTATTTGCTGGGACCTTTGGAATGGGTCACCCTATAGGTAATCAGTATTGGATCTCAGAGATGGAATGACATCATCTGTACCTAACTGGATATCCCAACACCCACAACATCCCAAACACATGATTGACCAGCTCAAATCAGGCCCAGAGAGGCTAAGGGACTTGTCCAAGAAAGCACAGCTAATAAACAGGAAATCCAGTCTTCTTGGCTCTAACTCCAATGTTTCTTCTATTTCACAAGGATTGTTTTCTTGTTGTTTGGTCATTTTTCAGTTGTGCCTCTATGTCCTTTTTCCTTCTCCAATTCATTTTACAGAGGAGGAAACTGAGGCAAACAGGGTTAAATGACTTGCCCAGGATCACACAGCTAGTGTCTTGTATCAAATTTGAACTCAGGAATGAGAATCTTCCTGACTCCAGGCTGGGCACTCTATCCATTGTACCACATAGGATATTTCACCTTAAACAAATACAAATAAATTTACTTAATAGAATAAGAGTTACTAAAACCTGGAGAACCAGTTGAATAAGTTTAATTCATAAGTTGCGTCCTTCTTCCTTGAATCTATCTACACTTTGCCAGGACAGTTATTTCAGTATTCATGTGACACAGAGAAGAAAGGGGATTCAGAAGAAATATAGTTCAAAGTGTTTTAAAAGAAACAACAGTAATTATTCAAGTTTCCTTTATAATTTAAGTTTTCAAAGCACTTTCCTCAGAACAGAACTGTTAGGGAGATAGTGAAGTGATTTCTCCTCCCATTTTATAGATGGAAAAACTGAGACTCAGAGGAATTGAGGGATTATCCTGAGGTCACATAGCTAGTAATCGTTATAGCCAACACTCGGATGCTTCTATCTAGGTTTTCTGGCTCTGGGTTCAAGCATCTTTTCATTTCTACCAGACTATCTCTATTAAAAAATATAAACACCCTCATATATGTATTCATTAAGTTGATTTTACGTAACAACATAATTCAGAATTCACATCCATGTAGGACTTTAGATATTTCCTGAATGAAGCCTCTCTAAAATTCTATGCTACAGGTAAGACAAGCAATTACCGAATCTCTCCAAATAAAGAAATTGAGAATCACAGATGTGAAGTGACTTGCCAAGGGTCATATGATCAGTAATTACTAGAAATAGCATTTAAATCCAAGTCCCCTAAGCTCAGATCCACCCTACTTACCACTGTGTCACACGCCTCTGGGGATAAGCAAAGCGGAAAGGACCTCTGGGGGATGAAACGGAGTCCTGAGCTTCTGGGTTCCTGGAGAACAAGAGGAGGACCAGCTGCAAATAGTTTCTCCTGTCCCAGGAATCATACTCATCCGAGCTGTGTGCAGGGGTTTGTTTTTATTGTTATTTTTTTCCCCCTCCATTTGGTTCAGGAAGTCTGGCAGGCAGGCAAGCAAGCAGCATTAACACTGGGAAACCCAGTTATTTGCTGTCAATTTGTTTAATGATAATTTGAGTAGCAGGTGATTTCTATTAGAGTTCAAGTGACAGGCTGCCCATTAGATAGAGATGCATGCTTATCAAGCCAGAAGCCCACATGGGCTCTGCAACAGCCGGTGTGACAGTGACTCCAGGGTTTTAGTGGACTGCACGCTCATTATGAGCTGACAGTGACAGCTCCTATTTCTATGACACTTCAGGGTTGGCAAAGCATTTTCCTCCTAACAGTTTTTTTAAATAGGCACATCCTGTCCTGTTATACCCATTCTGCAGATGAGGCAATGGAGTGTCAGAGATGTTGACTGACTCACACAGAGTCACTTGACTTGCACAACAAGTAGGTATCCAATTCAGGATTTGAACCCAGGTCTTTGAATGCCAAGTTCAGTGCTCCTTCTGTTATGGGCTGGCTGGCTCTTGCAACAGTATCTTGGGCCAGCCAAGAGGATTAATGCACTCTTAGACTGTGTTTTTCTTTTGACCAGTCCTATCATTTCATTGATTTAGCAACCTCCTCATGAGGAAAATTCTGATACCAATGCAAGCTGGCAATTGTTCTGCCATTTATAATCTCAGAAAGCTTCCCAGGGCATTGAGGGCTTGGCCACACTCATATAGATAGCCATCATACATCAGTCTCAACTTGAATTCAGGCCTTATCAACTCCAAAACCAGCCCTCTCTCCACTATGGTAGGTTGTCTCTAAGGTACATTAAAATGAAACATGATATCCTGAAGCACATTTTAGGAAAGACATCATTGTGGGGTGAAAAATATGAGGAGGGAGCCTTAAAACCATTCCATATGATGATGAATTGAAGGAAACAAAAAAGTATAACCTATAAAAGAGGAGATTTTCAGAAAATTTGATGATTTATGTCTTCAACTATTTAAATGTCTATTATGCAGCTGGAGAAGTTCCTCCCTGTGTCCTGATTTCCCTTCATAATCAAACTCAGGGAACCTCTTTAATCCCCAACCCTCCCCCTGTTCTGTAGGTGAACCACTTTTGTGGATTCTTTTTTTTTAATTTTTTATTTATTTTTTCAAATGCTTTATTAACTTCTGATTTACATCATTCCTTTACACCAGATTTTGAGTTACAAATTATCTCCCTGTTTTTCCCCTACGCACCACCCCAAAATAGCAGTCCCACAGGATATCCCCTCCTCCAATCTGCTCTCTCCCATATTTTTTCCCATACCCCATTAGACTTTTCCAGTGGATCTCTATGCCCCAGTGCCTGTATATCTTATTTCCCAATTACATGTAAAATAGTATTAATAATAGTGTGTATATATATATATATATACATATATTTGAATATTTGATTTTAAAACTTTGAATTCCAGATTCATTCCCTTCCTCCCTTGTCAACCACCCTTACTGGGAAGATAAGCACTTCAGTATAGGTTGTACATGTGTGGTTAAGGCAAAACAATAACATATTAGATATACTGTAAAAGACTGACTATATTTCCCTCCCTCTTATCCCACCTCCCACTTGTTCTATTCTCTACTTTAATCCCTCACTTTTCAAAAGTGGGTGCTTCCAACTTCCCACCCCCCCAGCCTACCCTCCCTTCCATCATCCCCCCTCTCATCCCCTTCCCCCCACCTACTCTCCTGTAGGGTGAGATACCCTATTTAGTGTGTATTTCATTCACTCCTCAAGCCAAATTCAATGGGAATAAGGTTGACCCATTCCCTTTTGCCTTCCTATTTTTCCCTTCCATTGTAACCATTTTCCTTTGCCTCTTCTATATGAGGTAGTTTACCCCATTCTGTCTCTCCCCATCTCCTCTCATTATATTCCTCTCTCACCCCTTAATTTTACCTTTTAAGTATCATCCCTTCCTGTTAAATCGGTCCTGTGCCCTCTATCTATGTATATCTGTAAACATGTATATACACATTCACATATGTATTCATATGCCCATATACCCTCATATGTAGACATATATATTTCTATTCCCTTCAACTACTGAGAAAAGTTTCATCAGTTATAATTATTGTTTTTCCATGTAGGAATGTTAATAGTTCAACTTTGATAAGTTCCTTATGATTTCTTTTCCCTGTTTACCTTCTCATGCTTCTCTTGCTTCTTGTATCTGAATGTCAAATTTTCTATTCAACTCTGGTTTTTTCAGCAAGAATGCTTGAAAGTCCTCTATTCCACTGAATGACCATATTTCCCCCTGAAATATGATACTCAGTTTTGCTGGGAAAGTGAGTCTTGGTTTTAATCCTAGATCCTTTGCCCTCTGGAATATCATATTCCAAGCCCTTCAATCCCTCAGTGTAGAAGCTGCTAGATCCTGGGTTATGCTGATTGTGTTTCCACAACATTCAAATTGTTTCTTCCTGGCTGCTTGTAATATTCTCTCCTTAATCTGGGAATTCTGGAACCTAGCTATAATATTCCTAGGAGTTTTCTTTTTGGGATTTTTTCAGGAGGGGATGAGTGGATTCTTTCAACTTCTATTTTGCCTCTGGTTCTAAAACATCAGGACAGTTTTCCTTGAGAACTTCCTGGAGGATGATTTCTAGGTTCTTACTTTGATCATGGCTTTCAGGTAGTCCAATAATTTTTAAATGATCTCTCCTGGATCTATTTTCCAGGTCAATGGTTTTTCCCATGAGATATTTCACATTGCCTTCTATTCTTTCATTTGTTTGGATCTGTTTAACAGCATCTTGATTTCTCATAAAGTCATTAGTTTCCATTTGCTCCAATCTAATTCTGAAGCAATGATTCTCCTCATTGAGCTTTTGAGATTCTTTTTCCATCTGGCAAATTCGGCTTTTTAAGTCATTCTTCTACTCATTGCCTTTTTGAGCCTCTTTTGCCATTTGAGTTAGTCTATTTTTTAAGGTGTGATTTTCCTCTGTCAGGCTGTTGACTCTCATTTCGTAATTTTCTTGCACCATTGTCATTTCTCTTCCCAATTTTTCCTCTGCTTCTTAAGGTCCTCTATGGCCTGTAACCAGCTTGTATTTTCCTTTGAAGCTTTTGGTGTAGGAGTTCTGACTTCACTGTCTTCCTCCTTTTCCATGGTTTGCTCCTTTTGGTCCCCAAACTAGAAGTCTAATGTTGGAATCTTCTGTCTGCTTTGTTTCCTTTGCCTGGTCATGCGGCCCCTCAGTCACTGATCCCTGGGCTTTTTGCCACAGTAGGACTCTGCCACCAGACAGGGGAGCTTTCGTCCCAAATGCTGGGGTTTTCTCAGCTGCCGGAGGTATTGGAAGGGTGCCCTCTCTGAGGTCTCCACACACTCTGACAAGCTGGACATACACCTCCAGACCTCCACCCTAGACCACAATCCAGATCCAAGCAGGTTAAAGCAAGAGCGATTACCCTTCAGACTGGTGCTTGGTCCCCCTACATTCTGCAGGCCAGGAGCTGAAACTTCCACATGGCACTGGCTGACTGTGCCGGCATTTCAGCGGCTTCTCGCCCCCAGGGGCAAAAGCCATGCACTCTTACTTACTGGATCCCAAAGTCCAGACTGCACTGACCTCTCACTTTGTCCTTCCCATCTATGTGTTGATAAATCTGGAAGCGGCCACAGCTGCTGTTGATCTGGAGTCCCTCCAGCCAGAGGCTGGTCAGGCCTGTCCTGGGGCTAAAGCCTCAGGGTGGGGCTGGGCTTGGATCTCAGAGGGCTGCACTGGTCGATTCCTGCTGGCCTGCTGGGCTGTCGTCAGCGGGAGATTAGCTTCTCTCTGTAATTTTGGGGGTTCTGCAGCTCCAAAGTTTGTTTAGAGTCCCCTTTTTACATGGATTGGGGAAGGTGGAAGTCGGAGCTGTGGGGAGGTCCTGCTTCTACTCTCAACTTTTGTGGATTCTTGAGATTTTCATAAGCTAGGATCAAACAAGAAGCACTGTGGTATTGGGTCAAGAATGTTCAATTTGAAGTTAAAATTGGGTTCAAATCCCATCCCTGCCATTTACTAATGTTGCAAACTCTGATAATTCATTTCAGCTCAATTTCTTCATCTGCCAAATGAGAAGGTTGGACTAGCTGACCTCTAAGGTTCACTGGAGCTCTCTGATCTGAAGCTTTTCTCTTGTGGTGGTTCTTCTCATAGAAATTTTTCAGGGACAAAAGTAACAAATTTCTAATGAGATAAAAGTAGCAAAGATTTTTGGAGGATAGGCAATAATAAGAAGAAAGCTTTAATTACCAATTTGGGTAAATTCAAAACTATTAAGAAGACTGAGATGCAGCAGATATTAAGTATACAAGGAGCATTAGGTCCACTAAAAAGCCAGAAGGATGGCAGGACCACTAATATACAGATTTGGTCATCAACCAATCACTAAGAATTTGTTAAACATTTACAATGCGGCAAACATTCTGCTAAGTGCTAGGATACAAACACATAAGTGAAAGAGTTCCAGGCTTCAAGAAATCTATTCTAAGGGGAGAGAAATTGTGAGCATATATCAGGATAGACATCACATAATCCTGCAAAGTCAGAGCTTTAAGGGAGCATCTAACCTGAACCTTTTATTTTAAAGATGAAGAAATTGTATTCTAGTGGGGAAAAATGATTGGCCTCATCTATATAAGCAGCAAAGAAAAGAGCCAGGACTTGAAGTCAGTTCTCCATCACGCTGCTCATCAACCCTCTGCCATACTAGTGTCCACACTTCTGGATGTTGATTTCACAGGGATAAATTGATGATTCAGGATAGACTGTGTCTAGCCATAAATGCCTGAACCCTCCCCAACACTCATTGTCCCTCACACTTCCTCTCCTTCCTCCTTACTCTAGATCTGTGGTAGGAATCAAGATTATTGAGGGTCCTACCTCAGTGCAAGACTCCTAGGTCCAAAGAATGAATCTATGCTTAAGAAAACAAGTTTTCTAAAAGTCTTTTTAGGACAAAAGTTGGCCAATTTCTCCCCCTAGTGACCAATTCTTCAAACCTCAGGTCTTAGATGCTAAAGAAATGCACTCCACTAACTGGATCTGAGTATATCATTTTGTCCTTCTAGCTAGGCCTGTGGGAGGGTCCTTTCTAAGCATTAGTACTCTGTACTAGTCATCATTCAAAATCCAAGTACTTGCCATCATTCAAAGCTAATTATAAATGTTTTAAATCTAATTCTCCATGGTGAAACATATAATTATTACCCTGCCATCTTATTCCACGTCTAACTTAGTACTTTTTGTACCTCTTTTATGCAATACATTTATGTATATATGTACACATGTACATTTATCACACACAAGCACACACATGTGTATACATATTTTATTATGTGTCTATATGTATAGATCTGGGTGCAGGCATTTTGTATACATATGTGTATGTGTGTGCATGCGATAAGCATGCAGTGCCTATATGCAAATATACACATACATATACGTATGCACACACATGTACGCAAACATACTTTGTTGTATATCTATATGCATGCATCTGTGTGCAGGTATATTTACACATGTGTGCATATACGCATGTGATAAGCATGTAGTATACACTTGAAAGTATGTGTGTATTTATAACAGAAGTATACATGTGTACTGCATGTATATACATGTGTGTGTATACACATAGACATATGACATCCAGGAAAAGAATATATACAATGACTACCACAACACAAATTAAAGGAACAACAAAATGATAATAATAGCTAAAACTTATATAGTCCTTTAAGATTTTCAAAGTCCTTTACAATATCTCACTAAGATTACATATGTAGAATCTATATCTCATTGTTTACCATCTCAGGAAGGGGGGAATGGAAAGAGGGAGAGAAAGATAGAATTTGGAACCCCAAATTTAAAAAAATAAAAACAAATGTTAAAAAATTGTTAGTACTTCTCTTTGGGAAAACAATTTGAAACTGCCCTCAGCTATTCATAAACTATACATACCTTTTGGCCTAGGCCATATTGGGATAATTGGGTTGAATTAAGAGAAGTGCAGCTTTCAGGAATAAGGAGATGACAGTTGTGTACAAATATGAAGTACTCAGTTGTGAATACTATAGGAAGGAAATTGATAAGCTGGAGAGTGTCCAAAGGCAAATAAGATGGAAAGGGATTTTGAATCAAGTCAACAACCAGCTAAATAACTACTATGTGCCAAGTCTTGTGCTAACCAATGAAAGGCAGAAACAGCCCATGTTGTCAAGTAGCTCCCCATCTAATGAGGGAGACAACATGCCAACAACTATGTACAATCAAGATGTACATAGGATAAAATGGGAGTAGTCTCGGAGGGAAGGCAGGAAGGACTTGTTGTAAAAGGTGGGATTTTAGCTGGGATTTAAAAGCAGCCAGGGAAGACAAGAGGTAGAAGTGCATAGAGAGCAGACAGGGAAAATGCCCAGAGCTAAGAGATAGAGAGTTTTGTTCTAGGAACAGCATGGAAGACAGTATCACTAACACATGTCAACTGGCCAAATGAATTACAGGTATTTAATCTGGAGAAGATTCAGGTAAAACATGATAACTGTCTTCAAGTAATAATAATAATAGCTAATAAGTAAATGTCTCTTTAATCTTTGCAAGGTACTTCAAAAGTATGTCATCTTAAATAATCCAACAACTCTGAGTTTGGTGATATTATTATCCCTATTTCACAGAGAAGAAACCTGAGGATACAAGAGGGCTAGAGACTTGCCCAGTGACACATAGCTAGTAAGTAAGTGAGGCAAAATTTAAACTCAGTTCTTGATTCCAAGTCTAGGGCTCTATTCATAATAGAGTAACTTTCAATTACATAAAATGTAGAGGCTTTTGTAAAAACAAAAATTAATATAGCTAGAATTACACAAGTAACAATTGAGAAAAATATTTGCAGCAAATATCTTTGAGGATAGTTGATATATAGAGATTTGATAAGAACATTTAGGAAAAAAAATAATTTATGTTCTCGTCACTTCTAGTTTCAAACATATCCCTTATACATACCATATTCTCTACTCATACAACCAACATTCTAGTTTTTATCACTGAAGCCTTCTAATTGATTACCCCGCCTCAAATCTGCCCCTAATCTTCTTCCAATACATCCTCCACTCAGTTACCAAAGTGATTTTCTAATTGTGTAGGTTTGCCCACTTCCCCTCCTCACCTCCACTCAATAAATTACAATTTCTCACTATTGTTTTCAGAATCAAATACAAATTCTCTATTTGTCACTTAAAAGTTCTTCATAACCTGTACCTTTCCAGCATTCTTATATTTTATGTACTCTATGGTCCAGCTCCATTGGCTACTGCTGTTTCCCATATACATCTCTCCATCTCCCAGATTCATGACTTTGTATTCATTTTCCCCACGTACAGAAAGCCCTTCCTCCTCACCCCTATTTTTTTATTTCCCTGGCATCTTTCAGTAAGTTCAAATGCATTTTTCTACAGGATTTTCCCAGTCTTTCCAGAAACTCTTGACCTTTGAAGTCATCTCCCATATACTCTGAAAATATTTTGTACATACCTAGTAATTTGCATGTTGCATATTCTACATTAGAATGTATACTGCTAGAGGTCTGGGATTAATTTTTACCTTTCTTTGTATGTCCAGTGTTTAGCACAGTGCCTGGAACAAAGTGGTTAATAAATACTTTTTCATTAATTAATTTGTCCAGTAGCTATAATCAAAGGAAACAAAGAAATAGTTTTCAAAACAAGCAATGTAAATTTTTAATAATAATATTAAAAAATGTTCCAAATCACTAATAAGAGAAATGCAAACTAAAACAACTCTGAGCTTTCCCCTGACAATCAGATTAGCAAAGATGACAAGAGATAAGAATGAAAAACGTGGGGGGAGCTGTAGGAAGGCAGGCACACTAGTGCATTGTTGGTATACCTGAGAATTAGCTACTGTCTTTGAGAAAACAATTTAAAGCTATTCCCAAATATTCATTAAATTATGCCTACCTATTGATCCCAGCTATAAAATTCAATCTTTTTATTTTACAGATGATGACATTGCAGACATGGAAGATTAAGCATTTTGCTGAAGGTCATACAGTTACTAAGCATGTGAGGAAAGATCCACATGAGTATAAATATGTCAAGGATCAGTGATTTCATCTGTGAGGTTACTCCTTTCATCCATGTGTAGGTTGTGTGCTGTCCATATAAAATATCTGTGTTCACATGAATTATCTTAATGGGGGTCATGGGGAGTCATGGACAGATATTTCTGTATTTCTCTCCCCTTTCTCTAAAGAGACTCTGAGAGCAAAAAAAAAAAGTGGGGCCACAAGTCTGGCCACTCTGTTCTCCTCTGAGAGACGGCTACTAGAATACAATTATATGTATCTGCTACCCTGGTTATTGCTACTCTAGGAGCATAGTTTTTAGGTTCAAACTACTTCTTAGTCACTTCCCCTTAAGGGGGATTTTACCTCATATTATATCAACCAGCACATCCTTTTACCAACAAATGCTACTTACATAAAAGACAAGCACAAAGAATGAATAGTGAGTAAACCCATTTTTCCAGGAAGGTAGCAAAGAGAGATTGGAGAAATTCAACAGATTAGAATGTACCAGAAAATACATAAGAATGGATGGACTCTCTAAATTTAGAGGATTAAGTCCTCACTCAGTCAAACAAGAGAGGTCCTACTCTTACCTAAGGTCTACAAAGTCTCTTCAGAGGCAAACTGGAGGCACCAGCTCCTCTATGGATTTATCTCTTCTCAAAACCTCTTTTTTTTTCCCTCTTTCCACAGATCACTCCCCAGAGTGAATCTGGAAACACATAGGTGGCTCTTTTAGCACAGGGATCAAGAATATCTCTCCAACGTTTTCACTAACTCCACCCCATATGCATTCTCTCCACTAGTTAAAAGAATTTCATACAAAGTGTTCCAGGATTGAAACACAAGTTACCAATACCCTTCTTAAGTCTTAGCAGAAGGTCTTTGTGTATTGATTTGGCTAAACAGATGAATTAAGTGATGGATCTGGCTGTATTTTATTAAGTGGGTTATTGGAGGATGAGGGCGAGTTGTATAGTTCTAATCTAAGTCATATTTGAAATGTTTCCAGTTTAATAGGACCTGCTCAAGTTCTACTGACCTGACCTTAAGAATTCAGGGTCACATCTACATTAGTGAATCTTGAGTTTCACAAAATTTTACTATCAGTCTAAGAAATACCTCTCAACCACCATTTTTCTCCTATATGCCAGGGATTTCAGATGTTCTGGATCATGGTGTGCTCAGTTCTTTAAAACAACACCCTGGTTCCTGGCTCCATGGGCCCCTCCCCCCTCAAAATAAAAACACCTCATGATTTATATATTACATATCCAGGTGGACCCTCACTCCAAGTAAACAGTGAAAAAGATGACAAATAATTTAGTGCAAACTGCTATGACTGCTTTCAAACTCCATATCAAGGACATTGCACATATAGCCAACTTTTAAACAAATACAATTAAAATCAGATTCCTGTCAAGCAAGCCAGGGATGCCAGAAAAGGGTATTCCTTACTGGTCTGTGTTAGGGGAAGGGAAGGCAAGGAGAAAAGGCAAGAGAAAGCAACCACTGAAAGAATAATTATTTAGGTGTCTGCCCTAGGACAACACCTTACCCCACCTAGTCTCTATATTTTATGAGCCCCAGGCTCTCTTATCTAATTTCAGAAGACCTATAGTCACTAGAATATGGCCTACAGCAGGCATTCCTTTAACATATTTATTCAAGTAAATTAAAATGAATTTGATTTTGAGAACATAGTTTTCAGACTTGAATGATTTTTTTTTTGATAATTTCCTGACACTACTTGAGCTAATTGGAGTCCTACTGGGGTGTCATAAAGCCAGAGATAGAGATCTAAGGGCCAGCCCTGTGATCTCTAGCCAGAGTAGAATGGGAAAGCAAGGAGGAGGTGGAAACAGGCAGAGTAATCATGCTTTAGCAGTCGAGTTTGGTACAGAGATGCTGGCTTTAATTTGATGAGCCACTGGTAAAAACTCAGCTGAGCTGCTGAGGCTCCAAGTTGGCCCTACAACCCAGAGGCTTCAGCAAGCAGTTGATTGTAATTAGGATGTTTCAATCTAGCTAGACACACATATACACATGGAAATAATAAAGACGACAGATGGGACAATATGCAGTCATTCCACTGTGCTATTCAGCTACCCACCCCCACCCCCACTCCTTGCATATATCAAGATCAGCAAAAGGGATGGGGAATGGGTTAGGGTGGCAGAGGATCTAATTATCATATTGAAACCCAAGCCAAAGCCCTGGGCTTGGGATGCCAAGACCCAACCAGGCTACACTCTTCCTTCTGCCACTTCTGTGGGTAGGCATTAGCCATTCAGACGAAATGATGAAATCACCGGCTTGGTGTTCAGCTGGCCTGATTGCTGAAGGAGACTGATTGCATTATTCATCCCCATGAAAAGAATTTTAGGACTCCAAAGAAGCCGTGGGGATTATATTAAAAAAAAAAAGCTCCCAAGTTATCATCATTATTTGTATCTTACTCTGTAGCTTCCCTTCCTTCAGAAGAAGCAATGATGGACAGATGCAGTTTGAATAGAAGACCAGATTACTGATGGCATCGGATATATTGTTAGATATCTCTCTCTTTCTCCTTCCTTCCTTCCTTCCTTCCTTCCTTCCTTCCTTCCTTCCTTCCTTCCTTCCTTCCTTCCTTCCTTCCTTCCTTCCTTCCTTCCTTCCTTCCTTCCTTCTTCCCTCCCTCCCTTCCTTCCTTTCTTCCTTCCTTTTCCTTTACCCCAACCCCTGCTTTGAAATTTTCAGTGCTGCCTACTGGCCAATTTCCAAGGAAATGCTGACATCTGCTGGTTGTTCTGAAGAAAGACATAATCAGTTCAGGGGCTTTTTATAATAGCATGCTGAAGGAATGTCCAGTTTTCAAAAAATCTTAGGCCATTATCAGAAACATAGAGGTTTCCAAATAAATATAGTAGGGATGGATCATTTCTTTCTCAAAGAATTTAATATAGGATTTCTTTAAAGAAAAGTCTAGCCCAATTAATTTCAGCCATTCTTTTACAATGTGGTGGGTAGGGGAAAATATTCTGAGGACCTGCTTAAAATCCTGACTCTGCCACTTCATGATCTTGGGGAAGATATTTCTCTTCCCTGAACCTTCATTTCTTCATCTATAAAGTGAGGGGGTTAGACTAGAATAACTAATAAAATCCATTTGAGCTATAAATCTATTATCTCAAATATTTAGTAAGCTTACACGCTTAGGTAGGTCCCTAGAGTTATTAGTAAATGGGTTTTCCTTACACCTGCCACATTCATTTCACAGATAAAGAAACTGGGACTTCAATGGGCTTCTGCTAACAGTGATTCTGCTGTCTGGACTGAAGCCATGAGAACTTCAGAGCTCAAAGATAATCTAATCCAGCTGTCTCATTTTACAGATAAAAATAAAATAAAACGAGTCAGAGAGGCAAAGTCACTTGTCCAAGATCATACAGATAGAAGAGAAAATGTGAGACTATCAGTCAATTAACAAATACTTTATAATTATCTCCTTTGTGGCAGGTATTATGTTGAGTCACAATGCATTCAAAGACATAAATGAAACAGTCCCTCAAGGAAGCTTAAATTCTGTCAGGGGAGACAACATGTTTATAACTAAGGCTGTACAAAATAAGCCCAGTATTCTGGTACTTAGATTAGTGTTCCATAATACATGTATGCCCTATGTATGTCAAAATAGAAAAAAAAAAGGATCCAGGAGAGGATTCTCAGAAAAGAGCAAAGTCAGAAAATCCCCAGGCTCTCAAGATTTTCCCACACAAAAGAGATAAAATAGTGCCTCAGGGAAAACACAGAGCACTAAAAATAAATAAGAGTAGGGGAAGAACAGGAATCTTCTTGGGACAATCAGAAAAGATCTGAAGAAAAATCCTAGTGTACAGTTTGGTCCCTGTGAAGTGTAAACACCTCCAGGCTAGGTTCATTAAAACAAGTGGCAAGCCCTGGGATTAGCTGGGTTGGGAGACTGGCTCAGTCCCAGCCACAGGAACTTTTATCCCTGGGACAGTAAGTGGGGTTGGGTGTCTGAGTCTGGGAAGACTGAAGAAACCTCTGCTGACAAGGAACCCCACACCCAGCTGTGCTGCAAAGAGTGGCAGGGGCAAGAAGGAACCAGCACACTCCAAGAGAGTGCAAAAGCAGTGGGTCTGGGACACTGATGACTGTGGGCACTTATAGGAGAATGGAGGTCTTGGTTTCAGTTCCATGCCAGAGGTGAGAAGGGAAGGAGGAACTCTGAGGCCAAGAGGCACCATAAACTATACTCCAAGACTAGAATGCAAAAACTAAACTACTACCCCACCCTCACACCCCATCCCCCCAAAAAAGACAAAGGAGAAAGAATCAAACCATAGGGAGTTGCTATGGAAATAGAGAAAAGCGCAGTTCACCTTCAGAGGAGGATACTGAAACAAAGAAAGCCTTTTCTCCTCCGAAGACTAAAGTCAATGGTCACCTGCCCAAAAAGAATTCATAGAACTTTAAAAAGACTTTAAAAATCAAATGATAGAGACTGAGGAAAAACTTAAAAAAAAAAAAGATTATGAAAAGGAAGTCGGCTAATTAGAAAAGGAGAACCAGAATCTTAAGGAAGAAAAAAAGTACTTAAAAATTAGAATTGGTCAACGGAAAGCCACTGAAGTTATAAGAGATCAAGAAATAATAACACAAAATGTAAATAATGAAAAAGTAGAAGAAAATGTGAAATATTTCATGAGAAAAAGAACTAATCTGTAGAATAGATTAAAAAGAAAAAAAAATAAGAGTAATCAGATTACTTTCCTGAAATCTATGATAAAAAAAGAATATATAATAATACAAAAAATAATGAAAGAAAATTATCCTGAAACATTAGAGGAAGAGGGGAAAGTAGAAATAGAAAAAATCCACTAATCGTCAAATTAAAACCTAAAAGGGATCCTATGAGGAGAACTCACAGGCATATTATTGTCAAATTCTGAAACCTCCAGATGAAGGATAAAATATTGTGAACAAAAGAAAAAAGCAATTTAAATATGACAGTGCCACAATTAGAATCACATAAGACCTAGTAGCAGTGACAGGAAAAGATTGAGAGTCTTGGAACACTATATATTAAATTGAAAAAGAACTGGAACTGTGACCAAAAATATCAGCAAAGCTAAGCATAACCCTGAATGAAAAAAAAACCAAATATTTAATAAATTGTCAGATTTTTAGGACTTGTTTGAAAAAAACACAAACAAACTTAATAGAAAATCTGACATACAAGAGTCAAGAGAGGGGGAGAAGCCAAGATGGCGGAGTAGAAGCATGACCTTTCCGCAGCTCCAGCTTCCACCCTCCCCAATCCATGTAAAAAGGGGACGCTAAACAAACTTTGGAGCTGCAGAACCCACAAAATGACACAGAGAAGCTAACTTCCCACTGAGGACAGCCCAGCAGGCTGGCAGGAATCCAGCACAGCGCTCTGGGAGCCGAGCCCAGCCCCATGCTGAGGCTTTAGCCTCAGGGCGGGCCTGACCAGCCATGCCAGAGGGACTCCAGATCAGCAGAAGCTGTGGCCCTTTCCAGATTTATCAACACATAGACGAAAGGACAAAGTGAGAGGTCAGCACAGTCTGGACTTTGGGACCAGTAAGTGGGAGTGCGTGGCTTTTACCTCCAGGGCGAAAAGTCGCTGAGACACTGGCACAGCCAGCCACTGCCACATGGCAGCTTCAGCTCTTGGCCTGCAGAGTGTAGGGGGACCAAGCACCAGTCTGAGGGGTGATCGCTCTTGCTTTAACCTGCTTCGATCTGGATTGCAGTCTAGGGTGGAGGTTCTGGGGTGTGTGTCCAGCTTGCCAGAGCATGTGGAGACCTCAGAGAGGGCACCTATCTAATACCTCCGGCAGCTGAGAAAACCCCAGCGTTTGGGACGAAAGCTCCCCTGTCTGGTGGCAGAGTCCTACTGTGGCAAAAAGCCCATAAGTCAAGTAATTGAGTGGCAAAATGAGCAGGCAAAGGAAACAACGCAGACAGAAGATTCCAACAATACACTCCTATTTGGCGGACAAAAAGGAGCAAAGCATGGAACAGGAGGAAAGCAGTGAACTCAGAACTCCTGCACCAAAAGCTTCAAAGGAAAATACAAGCTGGTTACAGGCCATAGAGGACCTTAAGAAAGATTTTGAAAACCAAATAAGAGAAGTTGAGGAAAAATTGGGAAGAGAAATGAGAACAATGCAAGAAAATTATGAAACGAGAGTCAACAGCCTGACTGAGGAAAATAATACCTTAAAAAACAGACTGACTCAAATGGCAAAGGAGTCCCAAAAAGGCAATGAGGAGAAGAATGCCTTAAAAAGCCGAATTTGCCTGATGGAAAAAGAATCTCAAAAACTCAATGAGGAGAATCATTGCTTCAGAATTAGATTGGAGCAAATGGAAGCTAATGACTTTATGAGAAATCAAGATGCTGTTAAACAGATCCAAACAAATGAAAGAATAGAAGGCAATGTGAAATATCTCATGGGAAAAACCACTGACCTGGAAAATAGATCCAGGAGAGATAATTTAAAAATTACTGGACTGCCTGAAAGCCATGACCAAAGTAAGAACCTAGAAATCATCCTCTAGGAAGTTCTCAAAGAAAACTGCCCTGATGTTTTAGTACCAGAGGGCAAAATGAGGTTGAAAGAATCCACTGATCACCTCCTGAAAAAGATTCTAAAAAGAAAACTCCTAGGAATATTATAGCCAGGTTCCAGAATTCCCAGATTAAGGAGAGAATATTAAAGCAGCCAGGAAGAAACAATTTGAATATTGTGGAAACACAATTAGCATAACCCAGGATCGAGCAGCTTCTACACTGAGGGATCGAAGGGCTTGGAATATGATATTCCGGAGGGCAAAGGAGCTGGGATTAAAACCAAGAGTCACCTACCCAGCAAAACTGAGTATCATGTTTCAGGGGAAAATATGGTCATTTAGTGGAATAGAGGACTTTCAAGCATTCTTGCTGAAAAAACCAGAGTTGAATAGAAAATTTGACATACAGATACAAGAAGCAAGAGAAGCATGAGAAGGTAAACAGGGAAAAGAAATCATAAGGAACTTATCAAAGTTGAACTATTAACATTCCTACATGGAAAAACAATAATCATAGCTTATGAAACTTTGATCAGTAGCTGAAGGGATTAGAAATATATATATTTGTCTATATATGAGGGTATATGGGCATATGAATACATATGTGAATATGTGTATATATGTTTACAGGTATATATAGATAGAGGGCACAGGTCCAATTTAACAGGAAGGAATGATACTTAAAAGGTGAAATTAAGATGTGAGAGGAATATAATGAGAGGAGATGGAGAGAGACAGATTGGGATAAACTATCTCATACAGAGGCAAGGGAAAATGGTTACAATGGAGGGGAAGAATAGGAAGGCAAAAGGGAATAGGTTAACCTTATTCCCGTTGAATTTGGCTTGAAGAGGGAGTGAAATACACACTAAATAGGGTATCTCACCCTCCAGGAGAATAGGGGGGAAGGGGATGATAGAAGGGAGGGTAGGCTGGGGGGGGGAGGGAGGTTGGAAGCACTCACTTTTGAAAATAGATGGGATCAAAATGGAGAGTGGAGCAGGCGGGAGGTGGGATGGGAGGGAGGGAAGTATAATCAGTCTTTTACAGTGGATTTACTATGTTATTGTTTTGCATTAGCCACACATGTGCAACCTATACTGAACTGCGTACCTTCCCAGTAGGAGTGGGTGATGGGGAAGGAGGGGAATGAATCTGGAATTGAAAGTTCTGAAATCAAGTATTCAAATATGTATATATATGTGTATATATATGTGTGTATATATATTTATAAATATATATTTATATATATATACTATTATTAATACCATCTTACATGTAATTGGGAAATGGGATGTGCAGGCACTGAGGCATAGAGAGCCATTGGAAAAGTGGAAAGGTGTATGGGGGAAAATGTGGGAGAGAGCAGATTGGAGGAGGGGATATGCTGTGGGACTGCTATTTTGGGGCGGTGGGTGGGGGAGAAATGGGGAGAAAATTTGTAACTCAAAATCTGGTGGAAACGGATGACGTAAATCAGAAGTTAAAAAAAAACATTAAAAAAAAACAAGAGTCAAGAGAAATTATAAGTTATAAGATACATACCAAAGACTAATTACAAGGGACTCAATAAGGACAGACTGTTTATCTTTTATGTATATAAAATATAAAACACATATTTAAGAGTGTTATTAGTAAATGGGTAGTTAGCAAAAAAAAATAATAATAAACTGGAAAAGACCTGAGTATGATATGGCTTTAAAAAGTAAAACCATTTAGGAATAGCTAAAATGAGTAATTATCTTATACAAATAAGGTGCAAGAGGAAGAACCTACTCAGAGGAATTAGGTAGAGGAGAAGGGCTGTTAGTTCTGGAGACCTACTTTGGTTGGAAATGGGTTCACAAAGAAACAATGCATGCATGCATGCATACATACACACATACACATACATACATATACATGTTTGTATATACATGAGTACACATTTCTTCTAAATTTAGAAAGAAATAAAATCCTAAGAGGATAGGGAGGGGAGAGAGGATAAAGAAGGGAGTTCTAGAGGGGAAGGTGAGGGAATATGTCAAAGGTGAGTATAAAAGGGTGTTTAGATTTATGGGAATGGGATGATAAAGCAGGGATCCTGGGGGAGGGAGGGTTTAAATTAAGTAATAGGAGGGCAAGGTAGCAGGTAGACGGAAAGTAGAAGAGTCAAGAGGAATAGGAAATGAGATATGCACAAACATAAAAATTATATTAGGAGTAGAATTTGTTAGGAAAAGGATATGTTCATATACACACATACACATATATGTCTGTATATATGTAAGTGTGCATTTAAGAGAACAAAGAAAACCTACAAGCAAGTAAAGAAAAGATGAAGAATTTTGCTTTTTTAAGGCATCCATGTCATTTGGGTTTTTGAACCTCTTTTGCCATTTGAGTTAGACTAGTTTTTAAGGTGTTATTTTCTTCATCATTAGTTTGCATCTCCTTTCCCAAGTTTTTGACTCATTTTTCATTATTTTCTTGCATCATTCTCATTTCTCTTCCCAAATTTTCCTCTACTTCTCTTAATTGATTTTCAAAATCCTTCTTGAATTCCTCCATAACCAGTTCGTATTTTTCTTGGATGCTTTTGATGCAGGAGTTTTAACTTTATTGTGTCCTTCTGGTTCTATGTTTTGATTGTCTTTGTCACCAAAAAACGATTCTATAGTTTGATTTTGCTTCCTCTTTTTGCTCATCTTACCAACCAATTACTTGACTTTTGAGCTTTTTGTCACGGTAGAACTCTGCTTCCAGAGTGAAGAGTGCTAAAACCCAAATTTCTAGGGTTTTGTGCAGCTGTCGTCAGAGCTCCTTCTATGCACCTGCGTCAGGACTGTGAAGAAGACTGCCTCTCCACAGCCACACCAAGCTCTGCCATGCTAGTGCTTGTCACCCCAGGACCACGATCCAAGACTGCGACACAGAGCCATACAGGTCAAAGCAACAGAATCCTACCTCAGTGCCAGCAGTGAGATTCCTGCAAATGCCTTCTAGTCAGCCACTTGGTCCCCCCACAATCTGTGGGCCAAAAGTTTTAGAAGCAATTGCCACAGGAGCAGTTGCAGAAGACGCCACCCTAGGGGCAGGGACCAGAATGCTCTTCTCTCTCCCAGTTTACAACAGTGTTCCCCCACTGACCTTTTGCCTTCTCTTTGGCATTTATGGGTTGAGAAGTCTGGAAACTGCCACAGCTGCCAGTGATTTACTCCCCTGAAGTCTGCTCCAGTGGGTCTGTGCCACCAGTCTGGGCTGGCACAGCTCACGCGGGACTCTGGTCTGCTCCCAGCCTGGTGTGATATACCCTTTCTGTTGGCCTGTCAGGCTGCCTTTGGTGGGAGATTTGTTCCTCTCTGTCACTTTGTGGGTTCTGTAGCACTAAAATTTGTTTAGAGTATTTTTTTACACGTATTAGAGGTAGTTGGAGCAAGATCTTGTTCAAGCAAGTTCCTGCTTTTACTCCACTACCTTGGCTCCTTTATCAGCAAGCACCCCAGTGTCCCCAGAGTGGCTGCCAACACAGGTTCTTAGATCTGCTTTGTTAAAGGAAAGCAACTCAAAATGGGTTAACAAGCTTACTTTAATCAGTCAAATATGTATCGTTTACCTAATTCAGGGGAAAAAGGTCAGCACCCCAAACTTCAGAGTATACAGACAGAATTATCAAGACAGAGAAACAGATCAAATAGACAGGTTTCCAAACTGTCCAACCATTACATCCATATGAAATCAACATATGGGTTTTTCAAAGCCTGGGGGCTCTCAACAATGGCTTCTCAGAGTCTCATCTGATCAAATCACAGAACACTTCTCAAAGTGAGCCCCAAAGCAAAGCCTCACATCAGGGATTATGTAGCCTTCTCCTGGCTCAGAGTATGTAACAACCTTCTGGACCCACTGGCCAATCAAAAAGTATCTACTGAAAAACAAGCCTCCCACCCCAGGCTCCAGGTGCACTTTAGCCTAGGGGCAGGGAAGATCTTTAAATTTGCATTTCCATTACAGCTCCCCCCCAACTCCCATTTGTCATTTTTTATTTCTTGGTTTCTCCATTTTTCATCATAGTGCCTGGCACATAGTAGGGCCTCAATGAATGATTTGACTTATTAATTAAGTCCTAGCATTTTAGAAATACTTATAGGTTTACAAAACCCACAGGTAGTAGCAGAGGTAAGACTGAAGACCAGATCAGCCTGACAATTCTATCACACAATCTACTATGGCCATACTGCCCCTCTAAACAGAATACTGGAAGCAATCTGAAAATGAACGGTTCAAAAGCAATTAAGTTGAGTCTGCCTGGATTTACTCTCTTCTGGAAACTGAGGAATAGAGAGCTTGAATAATTCATCTAAAATCACATAGGTAGGTAGCTGCAGAGATGCATCTTGACTCTGGGGTCTTCTGACTCTATATTCAGTTTTCTTTCTACTGCATTATACAAGAAGGGAAATTGAAGGAATTAAGTTATTTATTAAGTTCCTACTATGTACCAGGTACTGTGCTAAGCACTTTACAAATATTATTTAATCTGATACTTACAATAACCCTAGAAGGTAGATGTTATTATTATCCCTATTTTATAGATGAAGAAACTGAGACAGAAGTGACTTGTCCATGATCACATGGTTAGGAAGTAACTGAGGCTGATTTGAACTCAGATTTATTAAAGGTTTAAACCCATAGAAAGGAGCCCAAAGCCTGATATTTATAGATGTGCATATAATCCATATCAAGTCATCAGGTTTAGGCAGAGGCAAGGAATCCAACAATTTTCACAGCATCATAATTGGGGAGGTCAGATAGATGAATTATTGAGGCATAAAGAGTCTAGGAAGGACATAAGTTCTTTCCCACAATAAGACTTCCTGTAAATATCAGATAAAAGCAAGGACATCCAAAATATTTAGATTAATGTATTAAGTAAGATTAGTAGACTATTGGAACAATGGAAAGAAGAATGCCAGGTAAGATTTCTTTTGCAGTATATCAATGGGACTACAGGACCTTAATATTCCTGGATAGATGTTTCTATGTGCAATTATCAAATCTTTGAATTTGTAGAACAAATGAATCATTTCTCATGGTTTCCCAAAAGTAGATTGATGGCTGGAGATACCAGTGGGCTCTTATTTTTCCGGCTAAGGGTGTTTAAAAATTGCATGTAAGGTTTTTTTGGTGTTTTTCTAAATGTATTTTATGATAAGCTAACAACGAAAACATAAATTTACTAACATCATTAACAAGTATTTATCAGTTGTTTAATAGATTTGGGTCACAAACACAAATTGTTAGCAGTTAGTAGTTTACCAAATTTGGGGGATACACAAACATATTTTGTAACAATTTACCAAACTTGGGGGTACACATAAATCATTAGTAGTTGTTTACCAAATTTAGGGGGAACAGAGGTTAGGTCATTGCCAAATTACACTGCTTGTGTTAAAATTATATCTTATTCTGGTCCCAGTCCATCCTCCCCAACTTCTAGTTAGTATAGTAAGTTTATAAGTAGCTAGTATAAAGTAACAATAGTAGGAAGTAAGATTGCAAGTCATTTACAGATTGTTCCATAAATTAAGAGAGCACAATGTTAAGAGCAAGTAGCAAACTGTCTCATAATTTAGGGGAGCATAGGAGTCACTGGAAACTATCTCATAAACTAAGTAAAGCTACATCCTAAGACTATGTGCCAAACAGAGGAAGCCACCTAGGCTTCACTGTAAAAGGTCTCTTAGTTTTATTGACTGCTCATGATATGTAAGACTAAGATAACCTCTCTCTCTCTCTCTCTCTCTCTCTCTCTCTCTCTCTCTCTCT
>NW_027187378.1:43167137-43212192 GCF_028583685.1 Petaurus breviceps papuanus | reverse complement strand
TCTCTCTCTCTCTCTCTCTCTCTCTCTCTCTCTATATATATATATATATATATATATGTAAGTATGTATATATATGTAAGTATGTATATATAGATAGATATATGCATTAAGACCAGCAAAACACCAGCACATGTTAGGCTAATGAATGAACCCTAACCACACAAAGTGCTGATAACTTTGAGATGATATTAATGAACCAACCTTAAGGTGGCATAGATAAGAGTCCATTCCCCACTAAAACCCTATTGAAAAAAAAAACCTATAAAAGAAGACCCCAAACACCTACCCCACCAAGTACTCTTTCATTCACTACAAGTCCATGCTACTCAAATGTACTCAACTCTGATCTATGGCTCTATAACTGACTTTTGAATTGAATATGTGCCTCTCTTCCTGACCATTTCCTTCCCTACACTGCCTGCCTTCCTCTACCACCTCTTCACCTGTCCCCACGCTGTCTAGTGCTGTACCACTACTACATGCTGCTTGCTTATGTACTCTCTATACCTTATTAAAGTGTAATTGAAGCATTTCTCTCTACTTACTGCCATCATGGTCTTTCCCAAAGAATATCCAAAGAACCCTGAGGGCCTGACATGCCCCCCCCATTTTACTAAGAGAGATCCTCTAGTGATCCCATTCCCTTAGCCATAATTAAAAATTCCATAAATTAATTAGCAATTTACGGTTTAACTTTGCATCTCTTTACAGAAAAACAACTTGCAAAAAATCTATTTAGTTACAAAGTAGAAGCTTAAAACAAATTGAAGTTGTTCTTATTTTTTAACATACTTATTCACAACTGTACTTTCTAGCAGCTGGATTTTTTCCACAGCTATAACTAGGGTAGAGAAATAAGGGCTTTATCCTAGGGTACCAAAATTTATAGGGCATTAATAGAATTTGCAGATCTTTAATGAAGTGGGATTTTAAAGTAAGTAGTGTGTTTTCTATTTCTGGGTATGTCTAAACAAAGTCTGAATTATCATTTGTAGTAGAGGAGATTCCAATTCAAGTACAGATAGGACTAGATAACCTCTAGGATTCCCTTCAGTTCTGTGATTCACTATTTATAGGAGAAAATTGCATAACTACATATATCATATTACAGGCATTACTATAACTACATCTTGGAATTAGCCTATCTGCATCATATCCATGACAAGCAGGTTTCTCTGTAGCTTACACAGATAGAAAAAAAATTTCTTTCATATAGTACCACTTTATATCAGTTCAGTCTTGCTAATAAATGGTTTTAAATTAACCTCCCCACATTCACCAGCATCCTTCCCTTACTCCGAGAAGACATTCAGTAGATGTGACATTTGTTTATATCTTTGAAAACAACTGAGAAAATAAAGGAAATTCCTTGAATTCTGAATTTTACATACCAGACTAAAGGATTTCTCTTAGACCAAATAAAAGAGGATACAGAATCTTGGATACTGAAAGAAATGCCGGAAATCATCTCTCCCAACCCAGATACCTCAGTAGGTATTTCTTCAATAATTTCCTCAAAAAATAGTCATCCAGTCTCTGCTTAAAGATCATCAGTCACTGTAAAACACCATCTTTTGGAGCAACACATTCCAAATTTGAATAATTTTAATTGTTAGAAAATTTTTGTTTCTCTTATGCTGAATCAAAATCTGTCTCTGTGAAACTTTTATCCATTGCTTCTACTTCTATATTCTGGGGCAGAATATATTCATTCAAGCAGAATCTATTCAGAGAATAAGTTTAATTTTTAATAAACTTAATTTTCCATATATTACACCAAATAATTTAAGAAAACTGTCACTGCTTATTCTCAAAACATCCCTCAAGTCCTTCAACTACTCCACATAAGCCATGATTTCCAGATACCATTATGATTTCCATCCTCTAGATACACCCTGGTTTTTCAACATCTTCGCTTAAATAAATTATCCAAAAATAGGTACAATACTTCAGATGCTGCCTGACCAAAGGAAAGTAATTACAGTGTCCTCACTTCTTGCATGCTTTACTGTACTCTTTTCTAAAAAGTTTTCCTTTGCTTTATCCTCATTATTTCTCTTTCTTTCCAACCCATTCTGAATTTTATTTTCTGATTAACAGACTGTTTCTTGTTCCTTTTTTTCATTTTTTTCTGTCCTTAAAAAGAACAGATTTTCTGAATACTAGGTTTGAGCTCCCCTTTCTATCCTATTTTTGTTCTATTGACTGTGGAGATCTTAGACATCCTCTCTAATTTCAATTATACATTTCTCTGAGAAAAATCAATTCATGAAGGAAGTAATATCAGATGGAAGCAAATTTAATATAGTGAAAGTCCCCAGTTATCCCAAGTCATGAGGCTCAGTTCTACTGCCTGACTTTATTCTGTTCTGCCTCAATTTCTAAGGCTATGTAATCCTATCATTGGTTCTGTTTACCTTCTACCACTCTGGATTGTCCTTAGAAAGTAAGATTTTACTTCTCCTAGAATAGAATATTGCCCATGGAGGCACAGCACATTTTCAGAGAAAGTAATCACATAATTATCATATTTATCTAAGATGGCGCCCAGTAGGAAGTCCTTGTCTCTTACTAGAGCCATGCATCTTTCATCTCATGGAAATGTTAAGTTGCCTTTTTAGTCTCCCTGCCCCAGTCTCAACACTCCAGTACTCCACAATGATGAAAAACTAAAGCAGCTGTCACTCCTTCATTATTTGTTTATGGACTTGGCAGGGAAGAATCACCCTTTGTTCCCTATCTCCTCTATCCATATTAGCACAACTTCCCACTCTATTGTTCTATGGAATACTCAATTCATTTTTCCTTCTTTTCTACTGATTTTTAATTTCCCTTCAAATCTTTAGTCTTGGTTCCTTTGTTTACTTGAAAAACTTACTTGCTGCACAGATCAATAGTTTCTATTTTAAAATAGAACCTATAAAATACTTCCTGATCACATGCCCAACAATAGTGGGTTGGTCATTTTTGCCAGTCCCCACTAACTTTCATAAGAACTCTGTAGAGGAATTATGCACCAAAGGTAGAACAAATAGAGTTGAACCCATACTATAAGAAAGCAAGAGACCCAAAAATAAAAAAAAAAAACTTTCTAAATTAAGAGTGTGGAATATTCATCATTAATTGCACATACATACCTTCCACCTCCAGCACACACACACACACACATACAGGCCCCTCCATTCTCTAGTGGAATATACTAGTCTACCTATGGATTTTTGTTTTAGGATGCACTTAGGGATTTCTCTCCATGTACAAAGAGGTTGTTACATCTCACACCCTGCACACATACCACTCCACTGTAATAAGCAGCAGACATTGACACAAGGAGGTGAGAAAAGGCAAGGGGGAACCAAGGGACAAAAAGTAAGGATTCCTTCCAACTGAGGTGGCCTCTAGCTTAGAGACCCCCAAGGCTTCTGATACTGACCCTGGAACATGTACTCCACCATCTTCCAAAGGAAAAATAAAGAACAAACCAGAATTAAGGTGGGGAGGCCAAGGTGCATAGAGGCACTAGAGTTAAAGGAAATGGAAGAGAATACAAGCTTGGGCAACTCCTGCCCCCAGAAAGCTAGTTGGAGGAGGTACCCAAGGTGTGTAAAATGTAAATTCCCTTATTAGGAAGGATCTTGAGACAGCTTTTCAGTCCAGTCCTGAGATTATAGCTGCTATCAAAGAAGGAGGTACCAGAAAGGAAATTACAGGGGGAAATAAAGAAAAAAGTTTAACCAAAGAAAAGTTTCAAGAGGAAACCTTTCGATCAAAAATCTAGAACACAAGCAGATTATTCAAGTGAGAGGATATTAAAATTAGGATGAGTACTAGAATATTTAAAATATTAAAGCCTTCCCTAAATACTTATTACAATGCATAGGAAATTGAATCAATGACTGATAAAATAGAGAACCCTTTGTAATTCCAAGAGAAATAAAAATTTTAAGAGAAAAAGTTAGAAGGTAATTAATTGTTGTTGCTCATTCATTTTTCAGTTACATTGAACTCACTATGATCCCATTGGGGTTTTCTTGGCAAATATACTGGAGTGGTTTTCCATTTACTTCTCCAGTTCATTTTAAAGATGAGGAAACTGAGGCAAACAGAGATAAGTGACTTGCTTAGGGTCACCCAAATAAGTATTTGAGGCTGAATCTGAACACAGACCTTACATTCAATCCACTGTGCCACCTAGCATCTCAGAAGAGAATTAATATCAGAAACAAATTTCTGCACAACAGAAATAATTGACAAAAAAGAAAGTCTTGATCATTTTCAAGCTACTTGAAAAAAGCAAAAAAAAAGACAAATTTGGAATTCTAATATACTGAAGCAAAGGACAATCTGGAAGAAAAGAAGAAAAAGACAATAATGTTAAAAGAACACATTATCTCTCTAAAAAGAAGAGCCATTGATCTTGAAGAATAGATATGTAGAGATAAACTTAGAATTGTAGTTCTTCTAGTAAAACATGATATATCAAAACCCCGAATACGAAAATGCCAAAAATAATACAAGAAAACTGCCAGAACATCTGAATACCAAAACCAATGTAGCAGAAAATACCTTATGCTTTAAACTTTAAGATATGTAGTAAAGCTAGCAACTCCAATAACAAAAGAATTCTGTAAGCAGTCAGTAGAAAAATTTTCAAATAAAGGAAGGAAAATTTTAATGATATAATATTATTCTATACTCACTGGAAACCACACAAAGGAATAGAGTAATATATTTCCAAAAGCAAAGGAGTTTATAATGCCAACCCAAGGAAACATACCATGAAAACCTAAATCTATCCTTAAAGAAAGAATAGATATACATTCGATAAAAAGTGCTATTTGAAACAGTTAAAAATGTTTGTAGTCTATTCAGATCGTAAAAATACCAAACAGAAACACAGAAAGGAAGATAAATAACTATTGAAATAAATTACATATTTCTAGAGAGTGATTAAAAAGTAAAAAAAAATGCTTAATAAAAGGAACCAAATTTCTTTTTAAAATTATATAAAGAGGATAGAGATGAAAGCAGAATTTAAAGAAACAGAAGTCACAGTAATTAACTAAGCCCCATAAACCACTTACAGGTGAATCAATGTACTTGATGGGTCTAAATTACAGAATGGGAGTGTTATATTTGAAAATTAAGGTAAGCTGAGAGAAAATATTCTGAGCATTATCAGTTTTTTAGACAGGCTAGCAGTAACCAATAAATTATGTCAATGGCCTCTCTCAATGACTGTTGGGTTCCCAGTCCCAACTCCAGCCTTATCTTACCTTATACCAGGTCTTTGGACGTCTCCAGCTTCTTGTCTCCAAGAAGAACTTACCCCCACAGAACACCCAGGACACGGAAAGTATGATGCAAAGCTGTTTATTCCGTTATAGCTTAACAGCACCACAAGCAAGCACAGGAACAGGCACAGGAACTAACTCACTTCCAGGCGGAACTGGAACTAACTGAACTCCCTCAACTCACTTCCTCCACTCCCAGGTGGAACTGGAACTAAATAGGAACTAAGCAGGAACTAACTCATTTCCTGTGATAGTAATGGCATTTAAAGATTCCCCTGTATTGGCTTGGTTTTTCAAATTGATTGTGTTAAAATCCAGAGCTTGTTAATCTCACCTGTGGGATGGACTTGTTGATGTGAAAAGAGAGTCCTGAACTGGGAGGAGCTGGTGACGTAGATTTGGAGAGACAAGAGAGAGGCAGAAGAACTTTTTTGGAAGCAGCACCTCGTAGAGAGAGAGAGACTAAGAGAATTGCTGGTGGCCGCTTTGAATTGCCCTGGACTTTTGAGACCTGCCCCCTGAGCTGCCAAGGACTGAGGAGACATGGCTGTTTTGCTGGTACTTTGTCTGTCTGTTTTGATGTTCTTTTGCCAGATTTGTCCACTGGTGAAAGACAGTCCTGTTGTTGAAGAAGTCCTGGAACCTGGCTTTTGGTTAAGAAGCCCTGAGACTGTCCTGCAGACAGAGAGTGAATACTGTCCACTGGTGAAGGACAGTGCTGTTGTTGCAGGGGTCTGGAGACTGTCCTGCAGACAGTGAATACTGTCCACTGGTGAAGGGCAGTGCTTTTGTTGCAGGGGTCTGGGAACCTTTCTGTTGGTTCAGAAGCCCTGAAGAAGGATTTTCTTGTTGTACGTTTACAGAAATCCTGGGAGAGGGTTTTGCTGATGTTTTCAGGGGTTCTAGGACTGTTCTACAGACAGAGGATGAATTAATGAAGAGACTGGCAATGTATCTTGTGGCCTTGCTAAGCCTTGTCTCCCCAGGAACTAAGATTGCTGAGAACTTGCCTCGTGTCAAGATGAAGAAAAGACCTCCATTTGGGTATTAAATGCTGTGTTTAAACTTGATGTAACTCTGGGGTAGATTCAATTGTGATCCAGGGGTGGGGAACTTTTGACCTTTTTGTGTTCCATGGTTGAACAAGTGAATGTACTTTACTTATGTTTGGAAACTAATCTCCATTTGAGAAGAGGGGCTTTGTGGTGGACTAAATGAAGGTATAGCCTAGGGGTGGAGAAGTATTTAGAACAGGGACTTTGTAATTGATTGAATGATTGGAAGGTCCTGGGGTAGGGTAGTACTTGGAGATTATTTAATCACACTTAGTAAATGCTGTATTTTGAATGATGTCATGTTTTGATCTTCTCTGTTCTTGGTTTGTCACTGAATAAAATGGAGAGCACCTATGCTGGTATTTTGAACCTTGGGAAGTTGCCTTTCCCTGGCATTATATTACACTTCCTCTATCTCCCCAATTTATAAGCCTTGCGGGGCACGCCTTGCGGGGCCAATCATGTTCTTTCCCGAGTACGTTGTATAATACCAAGGAGCAACGTCCTTTCTGGAAGTCCTTTACGCACTGCCACGCAGAGCGTCACTGCGCCCAAAACTCCCTTGTCCCTGGTTGGTTAACCCCCAGGCAAAGCTGTCCCAACAACATCCCTCAGAAAGCCATGTGCACCCCCTCCAGCTGCCCCCTTGTCACCTGTCATGTGGGAGCCAATCGTGCACTCTCCCGAGTGCAGGGCAAAGGAGTATGTGTTAAGAAGAGTCCATGTTTATGGGGCACGCTTAGTGCCACATTGGCCTTTCCCAACCCAGCAGAGTCGGCCCCCACAACCCTGCACTCAATGCCATGTCGGCCTTTACGCCCAGCAGAGTCGGCCTCCATATCTCCAAGCCCCTGCTCCTCAGAGGTCACGTGCACTCCCTCTGACATCTTGTGACTGCCGTAGTGTCTCTCACACTCACGGCTCTAACAAATGACCAAATAACATGAGGTAGAACTTCCCAGCCTTCATATAGTTTTGGGAAGTAGAAGAGAACAAAGAACAGAAGGAAAAACAATGCAATTATTTATGAGGTTGACAGCATCATGGAGGTAAGGACAACATGATTGATTACATACAGAAGAGGAAGTTAGCATGCATGTTGTGGCTAACAATCACCCCCTCTGTTTTAGAGGAATGTTTTATTGATTTATAGGACCCATTTGTACCCTGAGGCTATTGATAATGGATCAGCAACAGCAGACTCCCCTGGCTTCTAGGGAGGAGATAATTTAGTTGTACAAGGACAGGCAAGGATGTAGAGTATATCTTCTGGAATATACCGGGTGAGTTTGTAGGCCTTCAAAGACAGCAAACAAATTTTATGGAATTTTCCAGGAGCTGAAGTCATGAGAGATAGCAAATTTTCTTTTAACTAACTCAGAGAGGAAACTGAACTCTTGTGACTAAGAAATGTTCACTGTATGAGTCCATCTGCAAGGTTAAAGATAATGGAGCAGAATCCTTGGTGTCCACTGCATTCCTCAAGGATAACAGATTTCCTTGAGGCAAGAAAAGAATGGTGAATAGTTGAAGAACTGAACTTCTAAGATTAGCTCATAAGCAAAGAGAGAAAGAAAATGTGGCTTGAGTAATCATACAAATGGTGCAGTAATACAGAATAATATCAATTATAGAATAGAACAATTATAAAATGAAAGAACCAACTTAATTTCTTCAGAGAGGTGCATAAATCTCTCTTTCTCTCTCTCTCTCTTTCTCTCTCTCTCTTTTGCTTTCTCCCTCCCCCCTTTACCTTTTTCTTTCCCCCAATGGAAAACTTCTTTCAATTTATATTATTTGGTATGTATTCTGGTGTATATACTTGCTCTGAATTCTATTTTGTTATAGACTTGGATAAATAAGTTTCTTTGCTATTTCTTATGTGTCTTCCTTATGCAACTGATATTTGGTAGGAAAGGAGTGGAGCCTTGGATAGAAAGCTTAAGGCCCTCCTTCCCATTAAGAAATAGGAGTCGAGAGCTGTAGATGGAACCTGAAAATTAAATCCCCTATACTAATGATATTTAAGGGAGCAGACAGACATAATTCTATCTCAATTCCCCCTCTCTCTGAGGAGAGCAGAATGACTGGCATCTGACACCAACTTTCTGCTTCCTCTTCTGGAAACAATGGGAGGGGGTGGGGCTTGCTAGAGATATCTATTCTTGCTTCCCTGTGAACCATATCAAGAGATCAGTAATCCTCACTACTGATAGTCCATCAGCAAAGAGAAGACTTACAGAAAAGTAGGAGAGGCGGTAAAAGGAAAAGATTAAAACAGAGGAAAGAAAAGTCTCACTGAGAATCACTTTCTAAGGACAGCTTGTCTTTAACGCCTGTAATGAGTTCAATGATGAGTTTGCTGGGAGAAGGAAAGCATGAAGAGAATTCCAAAGGTATCTACAAGCAGTGTAGCTGGTGAATAGAGGAGAAAAATGTACTGAGTTCCCTTTTCAAAGAGCCCTGGAACCCATGGCCCTGCCCTTCTTGTAGGCAAAGGAGTCAAAGTCCTTAAACTGTCTCCATGCCACTTGTATAGACATGAGTCCAATATGGGTAACCATTCACAGGACAACCATGCCATCTGAGGCAGTATTAAGCTTCCATGGGCAAACTCTTGATTTAGAAAATGGGAAGCTGGAGCACCTTGGAGCAACTGGGACATAGTAGGAGAGGAGGACAAAGGAAGGGGAATGATCAGTCATGCAGAGGCAAATGGCTAGAACTGGATAACACTATTCAAAACGAAGGTTAATTGTGACCATGGTGCAATGCTTCTGTCCTTATTACTTCCCTAGTGAATTGGTATCTCTAAGACTGAGGCACAACATAAGGGGGGGGGGGTGTGTAATGGGTCATGGGTCATAATCTATGTAAGCAAATTAATTCTTATACAAATTAATTGCTTTAAAAATATGAGCTCAGCTTCTATACTTTGGGAACTTTAATTCTATGAACAAAACAGATAAAATAAGGAATAAAATACATATTATCCAATTACCAAAAAATATTGAAAAAAAAGCACAGAATAGACATAAAGCAAAAAGAATCAATGAGGAAAATAAGGTAGAGAAATACATTTTATACTTCTGAGTCATGTGATGAACAAGATAAAGGACTATACATTTCCCCAGATCCCTCACAACCTCACAAAACCCTTCAAAATAAGAATTATGTATAAAATATAAAGCAAAGGCTTCTTTGGCATAAGATTCCAAAACTTTCAATAAAGCAACAACTGTATAAACTAGCAAAATAAAAGGCTAATCCCCAATAAGCTCATTTAGCATCCCTTTCTCTACTAGAACCCACCGTCTGGCAATGCACCACACCTAGATCTAACCAGCCCCACCATACATACATGCTTACCCTGTGCTGGGAGGTAGACAGGCAGAAAACAGGAATCTTCATTGCCTGGGGTAGAAACATGTCAGTGTGCTATAGTATAGGGGTGCCTAGTCAGAGAAGCAAAGAACAGAACAGCAATAAAGGATATTAAGCAGCAATATGTATAGGACTCCACCAAGCCTTAAAAATAGTGGATTGTCTCCTCTTTTTCCGGCCGGAATCATGGCGGGCGTAGAAGAAAAGAAGAAGCTACCATCCATTCCAGAATCCCTTCTGAAAATAAGAAAGGCTTTTGCAATACTGAAGGCCAAACATTTGAAGAAGAAGATGGCTATAAAAAAAGCTCCATAAAATATGGAGAAAAGTTATCTATGAAAAAGCTAAAGCCTACCATAAGAAGTACAGACAGATGTACAGAAGTGAAATCTGGCTGGCTAGAATGGCACGCAAAGCTGGCAACTACTACGTACCTGCTGAACCCAAGTTAGCTTTTGTGATTAGAATCAGGGGTATCAATGGTGTTAGTCCAAAGGTCCGAAAAGTACTGCAGCTTCTTCGCCTTCACCAAATCTTCAATGGCACTTTTGTTAAGCTTAACAAGACCTCGATTAACATGCTGAGGACTGTGGAACCATACATTGCATGGGATTATCCAAACCTGAATGACTTGATTTACAAACATGGTTATGGCAAGATCAAGAAACAGAGAATTGCCCTGACAGATAATGCCCTTATTGCAAAATCTCTTGGTAAATATGGTATTATCTGCATGGAGGACTTGATCCATGAGATCTACACTGGTGGCAAGCACTTCAAAGCTGCCAACAACTTCCTGTGGCCCTTCAAATTATCTTCTACACGAGGCGGAATGAAAAAAGACTACACATTTTGTGGAAGGTGGAGATGCTGGTAACAGGGAAGACCAGATCAACAGGCTTATTAGAAGAATGAACTAAAGGTCTCTACACCATGATTATTTTTCTAATGGTCTGTTAATAAAAATGCCTGTGACAGAAAAAAAAAATAGTGGATTGTAATGCAGCTAAAATCAATTCTCTGTCCTAAGAAGTCACTTGGTACAGAATCTGAAGCTAGTAAAAACTGAATTCCCCAGGATGGGAGGAAACTGAGATGGCTTTGAAGTCCAACACTTAAGAGAAACTGCCATCAGAGAAGTCAGAAAGCAATCATATGGGGAATATAAGGAGAAAAAGACTGAAATTTACAAGTTCTCAGGGGGAAGATATTCTCAATTAAAAATCTTTACACAGAGGCAGATAAATCAACAAGAAAAATATTAATAACAGAAGGGAATATGATCTCTTGATCATTTAAATAACAAATCAAAATATTACTGAATAAATATTGCCTGACAAAGGAAAATGAATCAATTCCTGATGAGGCAGAGATCCCTGTGGATTCCCAAGTGAGCTTGGAACCACAGCAGGATGTCATCAAATGGTTCAAGAGAGAAATAAAAATCGATAAAGTAGAATTTATGGACTGAAAAACAGAATTAATTAGCAGAATAGAAAAGCTTGAATCAGTGGGAAAATCCCATGAAAGAAACAAACAAGAAAACAAATAATTGGGAATATAAATACAATGAAGGAAAGGACAATCTGGAAGGAGAAAAGTGAAATGTGATACCATTAAAAGAAAAACATTATCTCTATACAAGTGGCATGGAGACAATTTAAGGACTTTGATTACTTTGCCTAGAAGGGCAGGGCCATGGGTTCCAGAGTTTTTATTTGAAAAGGGAACTCAGCATAGTTTTTTTCCCTCTCTATTCATCTGCCATACTGCTTGCAGATACCTTTGGAATTCTTTTCATGACTTCCTTCTCCCAGGAAACTCATCATTAGGAAATCTCATCGTGCTGCAAGATTAAATCTTCCTGTTACCCCTGATACTCTCTGCCCCTCAGATTGGACGATTTTTAAGGGTAGGTTCATCGGCTCTAGGGTCTTTATTTAAAAATGGGGCTCGACAGTTTTTCTCCCTATTTCTCACCAGGTACTGCTTTTGGACTTTTTTGCAACTCTCCATCATGCCTCCATTGCTGGTATGATCCCCTTCACCCCTTGTTTTTCAGCTTTCTTCTGTGTGTTGTATTCTCCCATTAGATTGTAAGCTCTTGGAGACCTGGGACTATCTTTATTTTATATGTATTCATATCCCCAGTTCTTAGCACCATGCCTGGCAAATAGCAGGTGCTTAGTAAATGTTTACTGACTAAGTCCTCCCCCCCCCAAAAAAAAAGTCAAATAAAATCTGAAGAATATAATGCAAAAAGTAATATAAGAATACTTCCCAGAACTTAGGTACACAGAAAACAACCCAATTAAAGTAAAAAAAATTGCCAATCAAAAGATTCCACAGATTCACAAATCAAAAGAGAAAACAAACCAACAAATTAACAAAATCCCTATACATCAAACTCCAAGACAAATAGTGGCTATATTGAATAATTCCAGTGACAAACAACAAACTATGCTGCTGACCAAGAAAAAGAGCTTCAAATATAAAGGAAAGGGAATTTGAATAAAACAATATTACTTCTACCCTTAGAAACTACAAAAAGAAATGGACTAATGTGTTCTGAAAAGCAAACAAACTCATGATGTAGCCCAAGGAGATATAACCTGTAAACCTGAGCCTAATCATCAATAATGATAATTTACAAACATACCAAACAAAATTAACAAACAAACAAAAAAAACCATCATGTAAAAGAAAGGTATTTGGAGTATTCCTACATTTACAAGTAGACTTGAGAAGATTATTTGCTTTGTAAAGAGCCCCAGATAATAAATACAAGAAAATTAAACAAATACACTATCCAAGGAAGAAAAACAGCAAAATAAATTATACCTGGGGAAATAGGGGGAATGAGAAAGAGAAAGATAGGCATGGGGCTAAAAAAGATGACAACAATGAAAATTAAAACAGAAAGACCATTAAGGATTTCTTTGTAAAAATAAAACAAGCATAAACATGGAAATTAAAGTGATTACAGATAGTCTTTTAACTTTATGGACAACACCTAAAATACACCACATAGAAGTGAATCGATGGCTTTGAGCTTTGGGGAGGGGGGTTGTTTGGTTGATTCTATAGGGCTACATTTCAGACTGAAAGGGCATTTTTGGTGCAGATTTTAAAAAATCAAAAAACTAGATTATTGGAAAAATAATAGAAAAAAAATTAAAATAGCAAAATTCAATGACCTAGTGCTTGATAATGCTCAAAACATAAATCACCTAGGAAAGAATTCCCTATTTGATTAAAAATCTTGGTAAAACTGCAAAGTAGTCTGGCAGAAATTAGGGTTGAACCAACATCTGACATTATATTCCCCAAAATATTTCAAAGGGAATATAGACTGAATATTACAAATCACATCATACAGAAATCAGAGGAGAAACAGATCATGTACTTTTCACAGCTTTGGGTAGGAAATGAATTCTAAACCAAATAAGGCATAGAGGCAATTACAAAAGATGAAATAATTTTGATTACATGAAAATTTTTTAAAAGCTTTACATAAATAAAATTAATGCATTAGAATAAAGGGAACCAGTTGCCGGGGAAACTGCTCTGTATCAAATATCTCTGATAAGGACTATCTATCTAAAATATATAGTTATTCAACCTGAAATATGTACACTTAAAAGTCATCGCCAATTAGTCAAAAGATATAAACAATCTCAAAAGAAAAAAAAATTGCAAACTATTATCAATCATACAAAAGAATGTTTTACCCACACCCAGCAAATTATCAAAGATAATGAAGATGGGAATAATAAGCATTAAAGAGACGGTGGAAAGATAAGCACATTAATGTATTGTTACACAAGCTCTGATATGTTACAACTGTTCTGGAAAATAAGCTGCATTTCTGCAAATAAATTGATTAAAATGTTCATACCTTTTGACTCAGAGATTCCATTGCTAGGGACATTCCCCAAGGAAGTCACTGACAAAAAGAAAGGCTACATACACAGCAGAATATTTGTGTGTGTGTGTGTGTGTGTTAGCAAGGAAATGAAAATAAAGTACATATCTATTGTTTGGGGGATGGCTAAACAATGTTTAGTACATGAACTGAACAAAATATTACTTCTATGTAAAAATTCTATAAAAATATAATGAAAACAGACAAGCAAGGAAAGACAAAAAAATGATGCAAAAGTTGATGCAAAGTGAAGCAGAAACACGCAAACAATATACACAATGTAAAAATAAAAATGGAAAGAAAACCACAAAATAAAAAAAAATTGGATGTAAAGTACAAATAAGCCAGAGCTGGACCCCAAACCCCTCCAAATACCTTTAAATAATGATTCAACAAAGGCTAGAGCAGCAGAACAGACATAGTGAAACAATTTTCCAGTCAAAGAAAACTTAGAAGATTGGCAGGAAAGATCTGTTACACCGGTGTGAGAGAGGATCACTGTCCAGCCCAGGCCACACAAGCATAGACCCAGCCCTAGCAAACCAAGAGCAGGCTTCAGGGTGCCTAAATTGGCAGCTGTGGTGATTTCTAAACCTCTCAGTCCACATACAGTAAGGGTATCAGACGATGGGTTAGAAGGAGATTACAGAGTTCTTTTTGCTGGCACCAGGGGCAGGATTCTGTTGCTTTGCTCATACTCAGATCCAGGTCACCATTTTGGGTGGTAATCCCAGGTCGAGGAGAAGCCCTAGTTTAGCAAAGCTTATGGCCATAGGGGAACAGGGAACCTGATCACAGTTCAAGGGTGAAAAAGAGTGTCTGTGGTCACTCACAAACCAGTACCCGGTACAGGAGGGTAATTAACACACCTCTCCCCAGATCATACCACCTTGAAAGAGCCAAAATCTTACAGGTCCCCAGAATTACCTCTTTAAACAGGTACACAAAAAACATGAAGCTCAGTACAGTGCTCTCTGTACTTGGGAACGAGATCCCCTTTAGCACTGAGTTAAGAGTCAAGAAATAGGCTAGAAATGATCAAACAACAGGAAAAATGCTCTGATGAAAGCTATTATGGTGACAAAGAAAATCAAAACACACACTCAGAAGAAGACAACAAAGTCAAAGCTCCTACATCCAAAGCCTCCAAGAAAAATAAGAATGGGTCTCAGACCATGGGAGAGCTTAAAAAAGGATTTTAAAAATTTTTAAAGTAAGAGAGGTAGAGGAAAAAATGTAAAAAAATATGAGAGTGATGCAAAAAAAAAAACCATGAAAAAAGAATCAAGAGCTTGGTAAAGAAGGCACAAAAAATACGGATGAAAATAACACCTTAAAAAACCAGAACAGGCTAAATGTTAAAAGAATTACAAAAAGCCAATGAGGAAAAGAATGCCTTAAAAAGCAGAATTGGCCAAATAAAAAGAGACACAAAAATTCTCAGAAGAAAAAACGTTCTTGAAAAGTAGAATTGGCCAAATGGAAAAGGAGGTAGAAAAAGCTCAGTGAAGAAAATAATTCCTTAAAAATCAAAATTGAGCAAATAAGGAACAAAATGAAAAGAAAGAAAAAATAGAAGACAATGTAAAAATATCTCAGTGGAAAAATAACTTAGCTAGAAAACAGATCCAGGAGAGATAATTTAAAAATTATTGGACTACCTGAAAGTCATGATAAAAAAGAGCCTAGATATCATCTTTCAAGAAATTATCAAAGAAAACTGCCCTGAGATTCTAGAACCAGAGGATAAAATAGAAATTGAAAGAATCCACCAATCAACTCCTGAAAGAGATCCCCAAATGAAAACTCCCAGAAATTAATATTATAGGCAAATTCCAGACCTCCCAGTTCAAGGAAAAAATACTGCAAGCAGCCAAAAAGAAACGATTCAAATATCATGAAGTCATGGTCACAATAAGACAACATCTAGCAGTTTCTATTATTAAAGGACTGGAGGACTTGAATATGATATTCCTGAAGGCAAAAGAACTAGGATTACAACCAAGTATCACCTACCTGACAAAACTGACTATAATTCTTCAGGGAAAAGTGGGCATTTAATGAGATGGAGGACTTTCAAGCAGTCCCGACAAAAAGACCAGAGCTGAATAGAAAACTTGACTTTCAAATACGAGAAAGAGAACTCATAAGAGCTTTGAGAATGTTAAGCTATTTTAATTCCTACATAAGAAAATGATATTTATAACTCCTAAAAACTTTCTCATGTTTAGGGCAGTTAGAAGGAGTATACATAGACAGAAAGTAGAGGTGTATGATGAATGTGATGGTATGTTTATCTAAAAAAAATTAAATTAAGGGATGAGAAAGAAGAATGTACTGGGAGAAGGGGAAAGGGAAAGGTAGAATGCGGTAAATTATCTGAAACAAAAGAGGCCTGAAAGAGATTTTACAATGCAAAGGAAAATGGGGGAAGATAGGAAGAGAGCACATGAACCTTACTCTCAACAGAATTGGCATAAAATTTGGGGCAGCTAGGGGGCACAGGGAATAGAGCAGCAGCCTGGAGTCAGGAGGACCTGAGTTCAAATCCAGCCTCAGACACTTGACACACTAGTTGTGTGACCTTGGCCAAGTCACTTAATCCCAAATACCTTGCCTTCTCCCCTCAAAAAAAAAAAAAAGAATTGGCTTAAAGAGGGAATAATATACAGACTCAGTTTGGTCTAGAAATCAATCTTACTATACAGGAAAGTAGGAAGGTAAGGGGATAAAAGAAGAAAGGGGAGCTGATAAAAAGGAGGACAATTTGAGGGAGGTAAAAATCAGAAGCAAAACATTTCTGAGAATGTACAGGGTCAAATGAAAAAGAGTAGGGTAAACAAAGGTGAAATAGACTGGAAGGAAATACACAGCTGGTAGTCATTACTGTGAAAAAAATTATGGTGAGTTTCTCTAACAAAGTTCATTTCTCAAACACAGAAAACTGAGTCAAATTTATAGAAATAAAAGCCATTCCTCAATTGGAATTAGACAAAGGATATGAACAGGCAGTTTTCAGATAAAGTAATCAAAGTCATCTATAGTCATATTTTGTTTTTTTTTTGTTTTTATTTTTTGTGATTCTGTTTAATTTGTTTATTTTTAGTTTTCAACATTCATTTCCACAAGATTTTGAGTTACAAACTTTCTGACCATCTTTCCCCTACCCCCCACCTCAAAAATAGCAATTCTACTGAATAACCTTTCCCCCAATCTGCTCTCTCTTGTATCCTCCCCCATTCCCTCTCTGACTTTCTAGTGGGGCAAGATGGATTTCTATACCCCAGTGCCTGCATATCTTACTTTCCAGTTGCATGTTAAAAAATATAATTATATGCATACATACATACACACATACATATATATACACACACACATATATATATTTAACATCTGATTTTAAAATTTTGGTTTCCAGATTTTTTCCCTTCTTCCCTCATCACCCACCCCTACTGGGAGGAAAAGCGATTCAATATAGGTTGTACATGTGTCGTTACACAAAACATTTCCATAGTAGATATATTGTGAAAGAATGACTATATTTCCCTCTATCCTGTCATATCCCCATTTATTCTATTTTGTACTTTGACCCTGTCCCTTTTCAAAAGTGTGTACTTCTAACTACCCTCCACCCCAATCTGCCCTCCCTTCTATCATCCCCCCCCTTTTATCCCCTTCTCCCCTACTTTCCTATAGGGTAAGATACCCAATTTAGTGTGTATGTTATTCCCTCCTTAAGCCAAATTCAATGAGAGTAAGGTTGACCCACTCCCTTTTGCTTTCCTGTTCTTCCCCTTCATTGTAACAGTTTTTCTTGCCTCTTTTATATGAGGTAATTTACCCTATTCTATCTCTTCCTATCTCCTCTCATTATAGTCCTCTCTCACCTCTTAATTTTATTTTTTAGATATCATCCCTTCTTATTCAACTCATCTTGTGCCCTCTATGTATACATGTACACATATAAACACATATGTACTTATATATTATATACATATAAACATATATGTATGTATACATATATATATTCCCATCAACTATCCTCATACTGAGAAAAGTCTCATAAGTTACAATTGTTGTTTTACCATGTAGGAATGTATATAGTTCAATTTTAATAAGTTCCCTATGATTTCTTTTCCCTGTTTACCTTTTTATGCTTCTTGTATTTGAAAGTCAAATTTTCTATTCAACATTGGTTTTTTTTTTTAACAAGAATGATTGAAAGTCCTCTATTTCATTGAATGACCATATTTCCCCCTGAAACATTATACTCAGTTTTGCTGGGTAGATGATTCTTGGTTTTAATCCTAGCTCCTTTGATCTCCGGAATATCATATTCCAAGGAATTTGATCCCTTAATATATAAGCTGCTAGATCTTATGTTATCCAGATTGTGCTTCCACAATACTCAAATTATTTCTTCCTAGCTACTTGTGATATTTTCTCCTTGACCTGGAAACTCTGTAACCTGGCTATAATATTCCTAGGAGTTTTCTTTTTAGGATCTTTTTCAAGAGGCAATTGGTGAATTCTTTCCATTTCTATTTCACCCTCTGGTTCTAAAATATTAGGGCAATTTTCCTTGAGAATTTCTTGAAGGATGATTTCTAGGTTCTTTTTTTTTGATCATGGCTTTCAGGTAGCCCAATAATTTTTATATTATTTCTCCTGGATCTATTTTCCAGGTCAGTGGTTTTTCCAGTGAGATATTTGTAATGTAATGCCAAGGAAATGCAACTTCCCAAGGTTCAGAATACCAGCATAGCTGCTCTCCATTTTATTCAGTGACCAACCAAGAACAGAGAAGATCAAAACATGACATCATTCCAAATACAGCATTTACTAAGTGTGATTAAATAATCTCCAAGTACTACCCCACCCCAGGATCTTCCAATCATTCAATCAATTACAAAGTCCCTGTTCTAAATACTACTCCACCCCTAGGCTATACCTTAATTAAGTCCACCACAAAACCCCTCTTCTCAAATGGAGATTAGTTTCCAAACATAGGTAAAGTACCTTCATTTGTCAATCACAGAGCACAATAAGGTCAACAGTTCCCCACCCCTGGATCAAAATTGAATCTACCCCAGAGTTACATCAAGTTTAAACACAGCACTTAATACCCAAATGGAGGTCTTTTCTTCATCTTGACACGAGGCAAGTTCTCAGCAATCTTAGTTCCTGGGGAGACAAGGCTTAGCAAGGCCACAAGATACGCTGCCAGTCCCTTCATTAATTCATTCTCTGTCTGTAGAACAGTCCTAGAACCCCTGAACACATTAGCAAAGCCCTCTCCCAGGATTTCTGTAAACATACAACAAGAAAATCCTTCTTCAGGGCTTTTGAACCAACAGAAAGGCTCCCAGACCCCTGCAACAACAGCACTGTCCTTCACCAGTGGACAGTATTCATTCTGTCTGCAGGACAGTCTCCAGACCCCTGCAGCAACAGTACTGTCCCTCACCAGTGGACAGTATTCACTCTCTGTCTGCAGGACAGTCTCAGGGCTTCTTAGCGAACAGCCAGGTTCCAGGACTTCTTCAACAAAAGGACTGTCTTTCACCAGTGGACAAATCTGGCAAAACAACATCAAAACAGACAGACAAAGTACCAGCAAAACAGCCATGTCTCCTCAGTCCTTGGCAGCTCAGGGGGCAGGTCTCAAAAGTCCAGGGCAATTCAAAGCGGCCACCAGCAATTCTCTTAGTCTCTCTCTCTCCACGAGGTGCTGCTACCAAAAAAATCTTTCGCCTCTCTCTTGTGTCTCTCCAAATCTACCTCACCAGCTCCTCCCAGTTCAGGACTTTCTTTTCACATCAACAAGCCCATCCCACAGGTGGGATTAACAAACTCTGGGTTTTAACACAATCAATTTGAAAACCAAGCCAATACAGGGGAATCTTTAATTGCCATTACTATCACAATATTTCACATTGCCTTCTATTTTTTTCATTTGTTTGTATGCATTTTATAGTATCTTGGTTTCTCATAAAGTCATCAGCTTCCATTTGCTCCAATCTAATTTTGAAGGAATTATTCTCTTCAGTGAGTTTTTGAAATTCTTTTTCCATCTGGCAAATTCTGCTTTTCAAGGCATTCTTCTCTTCATTGGCTTTTTGGGCCGCTTTTGCCATTTGAGTTAGTCTATTTTTTAAGGTATTATTTTCCTCAGTCAGGTTGTTGACTCTCTTTTCATGATTTTCTTGCATCATTCTCATTTCTCTTCACAGTTTTACCTCCACTTCTCTTACTTGATTTTCAAAATCCTTCTTAAGCTCCTCTATGGCCTGTAACCAATTTATATTTTTCTTGAAAGCTTTTGGTACAGGAGTTCTGACTTCATTGTCTTCCTCCCATTCCATGCTTTGATCCTTTTTGTCCCCAAAAAAGGATTCTATGGTCTGTTTGTGCTTCCTCTGCTTGATCATATTGCCAGTCAATTACTTGAAATTTGAGCTATTTCCCACAGTAGAACTCTGCTTCTACAGAGGAGAGCTTTGTCCCAATTCATTGGGGTTTTCACAAATGTTGTCAAAGGTCTGAGAAGGGCTCCCTCTCTACAGATACCACACTGGCAAACTGGCATTTCTCACCCCAGGACCACTGCCCAAGAAAGGGACCAGATCCAAACAGGTCAAAGCAAGAGCGATTACTCTCTGGATGGCCACTTGGTCCCCCTATGATCTGAAGGCCAGAAGCTCTGGAGGCAGCCAAGTGGCAGCAGCTGCAGCTGCTGCATCTCCACTACCTCTTGTCCTGGGGGCAGGGGCTGGACTGTGTCCTTTCTTTACAACAGAGTTCAGACTGACCTTTTACTTTCTTTTTTGGTGCTTATGGTTTGAAAAGTCTGGAAACCACCACAGCTGCTGGTGATTCACTGGCCTGAAGTCTGCTCTGGCTGCTGCTGCCTCCCTGGGGCTAAAGAACCTTGCAGCTCATGCAGGACTGCGCTGGGCTCCCAGCATGCTGCAATGTACCCTTCCTGTAGGCCTTCCAGGCTGCCTCTTTGGGAGATTTGTTTCTCTCTGTCATCTTGTGGGCTCTGCAGCTCTAAAATTTGTTTAGAGTCATATTTTATAGGTATTTGAGGTGGTTGTAGAGAGAGGTCATGGAATTTCCTGCTTCTATTCAGCCATCTTGGCTCCCAAATTATAGTCATATTTTTAAAATGCTCTAGATCACAATCAATTAGAGAAATGTCAACTAAAACAACTCTGAGCTACTACCTCACACCTGTCAGATTGACTAATATGACAGAAAAGGAAAATGACAAATGTTGAAGGGGATGTAGAAAAATTAAAACAACATACTACTGGTAACATTGCATACTGATTCAACCATTCTGGACAGCAATTGGGAACTATACCTAAAATCATACATACCCTTTGACCAAGTCAATACCACTACTTGGTCTATATCCCAAAGAGATTTAAAGAAAAAGAAAAGAACCTATGTGTACAAAAATATTTATAGCAGCTCTTTTAGTGGTGGCAAAAATTGGAAATTGAGGGAATGTCCACCAACTGGATTATGATGGATACTACTGTGCTTTGAGAAATGATGAGCAGGATGCTCTCAGAAAAAGCATGGAAAGACCTACATGAACTGATGCAAAGTGAAGTGAGCAGAACAAGGAGAATATTGTACACAGTAACAGCCATATTGTATGATGATCTAATTTAAATAACTTAGGTATTCTCAGCAATACAATCATCCAAGACAATTCTGTAGGAATTATGATGAAAACTGCTATCCATCTCCAAACAAAGAACTGGTAGACCCTCACTGTAGATCAAAGATACTTTTTCTATATTTTTTTTCTTTTTTCATTTTTTGTCTTTATTTTCTTCTATAGAATGACTTACATGGAAATGTGCTTTGCATGGCTACACATGGATAACCTATCTCAAATTGCTTGCCTTCTCAATGTGGTGAGGGGATAGAAGAAGGGAGAGATTTTAGACCTCAAAATTTTGGAGGGGGAAAGAATGTTATAATTGTTTTTACAGGTAATTGGGAAAAATAAAATATTAAATAAGATTTTTTTAAAGATCTCCTGGTGCTGAGGTGGGCTCTCTATGCCAAGCTAACTCTCTGCAGATTCAAAGACAAAAAAAATATTTAATTAGGGAATGTTTAGCAAATTAAATAAAATTATAATACAATATTTTAAAAAGAAAGAATGAAGGGGTCCTGAGCTATTGTCATCAGGGCTCTGAGGTGGTAACAGTAGTTTGACTCAACTGGCACATGCTAGCTTCTATATTTAACCCAGGATGACTTGCTGCTTTAGTTAGAGTTATTTTCCTGCCCCATATGTGATAATAACAGAATTACTGAGTGATAAGAAATGAGGATTATGAGCAATTCATTAAAAATATGGGTAGAAATATGGGTTAATACAGAGTAAGTAGGACCTAAAAAATAATATTCATGATGACAACAATATAAACAGAAAGAAAAAAGTAATACAGTTGAACTGAAAGTTTTCTCCCAGGGACAAGATTAGAAAATGGATCTTATCCCTTTCATTGAAAATGTGTGGGACTATGTGGGTGCCAATGCTACATATGCTATCAAACATAGTTGACATATCAGTTAGTCTTGCTGAACTGCTCAATTTTTTTAAACAATATTCACTACAAGAGAAATCTTCCTGTTTGGGGACGCTGGAGGCATGTTGGGAAATGAATGTGATATCAAAGTACCATATTTCACTACATAATTGTTGTATTTTGGTAATTTTTTTAGCCCAAAAATTGATTTAGAACCTTCCATAATGTAATGTAAGCATGATATAATTTTGTTTATCACACTGCTTAAAAGGTAAACAGAGCAGCAATGTATTCACCAGTGGCATATGGATATGCATTTGTCTCTCACACACTGCAAGCAATGAGCCTAGAATTATCAGAGCATGTGCATTGCCTGTATTCAATTTTAATATATATTCACAAGTACTCCATGCACCCTAATCTTACACCAAAGATAATTTAGTAATAAATGATTTTTAGGTAATACTGGCACAATTTTTTAAAAAGCTTCACATAATGGTCGCACTCCACTTGCAAAAAAATTTGGCATAAAATCTGTAACAATTATGGAGTGAAATACTGCAAAAGGCATCAATAAAACTTAGATGCAAACACCAACAACCAAAAAAACACCCTGAAGATGAAGAGTTACAATTCCTATGAAGAAAAGGTGTAGTCATCTGAAGAGACCAAAGTGGCTGCACACAGTTCATCAACTAACTTGAATTTTATAAAGATCTGGACAGAAAACTGAATTAACAGAGGATAAATACTGGCTATGACTATATGATATTATGACAGGCTAGAAAGCTAGGTGAAATCTATGATGACATTTGATACTCATGATCATTAGTATTCATATAATAGCACTTCAAGGTTTGCAAAACACTTTACAAATATCCTTACCACAACACTGAGATATAGGTGTTATGATTATCTTAATCTAGAAAATGAGGCATAAAGAGGTTAAGGGACTTGGCCAAAGGCACAAAACTATTAAATGTGAGAGGCAAAATTTGAACTCAGGTCTTCATCACCCCCAGTCCAACACTCTACCCACTGTGCCAACTGCTTTCTCCACACATCATTTAAAGTCTTATAGTTCAGCCTAAAATAATCAACTTTACAAATAATACATGATAGTTTAGGCATGGTTATCCAACCAAATTTGTGGAAAACTAGAAGGTATTACTGATGATATTGATAAGAGTTTACTAGTTCAAAATGTGTTTATAATTTGATGGGGAAGGCAGAATAACCACAATATTAGGTTGCCTGTTGTCTAGGATTAAGAAGGTAACAGATCTCTATTCTGGTAAACTGTCTTCTGTTATATCATATTCAGTTCTGGGTAGCACATTTTAGGAAGCTATAGAAAAAGTAGAAAAATACAACCATGGTGAAGAAGGGGCCTAGGCCAGTTCATATGAAGGAACTATCAATATTTAGCTTGGAAAAAAAGTGTTTGAGAATGGGTAGTGGGGAATGCATAAGAGATGTCTTAAAGCACGGGAAGGCTTCCCCTGAAGATCAATTGCCCCCTCACTCACTGATCAATAATTATTGAAATTTATCTATCTTCTTTGAAGTTCACAAAGTACTTTACCTACATCATCTCCTTTGGGCCTCATGATAACCTTGTGAAGTATGATCTGTAGGTATGAGTATACCCATTTTACAGATTGGGTAACTGCAGCTTAAAGAGATGGAGGGACTTGTGAATTGTTGCACAGTCAATAAATATTAATTCAGGTTAGATCTTGCTGACTCTAGGTCTAGTTTTCTGTCCATTATCTCACATACCTGCTTGAGGTCAAATTCTAATTGACTCCTTGTGAACCATATCTTCATATGGTGTGTGTGTGTGTGTGTGTGTGTGTGTGTGTGTGTGTGTATCATAGAGATATTTCAGATGAGTTGACCTTTGGCATTCTGAATGACAGATTTTTTTTTTCACTGAGTTGATTAATTCATTTTAATTATATAAACTAAAGTAAGCTGTTTTAATGTCATATAGATTGAGTTACAATGAATAACCTTGCCTCTGCTAGCAGAATAAGATAATAGGGAAATCAGAATGGAGTACTATTCCTTTGAATCTTAGAGTAAATAGGCATTACCCAAAAAATTAGCCCATGTTCCTGAGCATCATTTCTTAGGTTCTTGTCTGAGACCAATAACTGGGAAGTTAGAATAACCTCTCAATCATGTCAATTCTAACTGCTTATCTAATGAGTTATGCCATATCAGTACTTATTCCTGGAATTCCTACTATGTAATCATGGCATCACAAAGGCCTGGGAATTCCGATCTTTTCAGATCCTGTAGAAATGTACAGAACTGATTTCATCAGTGACCAAAAATGACCTGCCCAAATGAAATTCAACGAGCGTTTATCCTCTCTTCCTTTGGGACTTTCTTAAGTGGACTAGCCATTTCATTCCTTGGGAGGCTAGTGAGGAATACCTATTCAAAATTTCATTACTTCAGGGTAAGTGAGAATTTAAAATAACTTATTTATTTGGGATCCCCAACTAGGGAGAAAAGAACAGGGAGGTTTTTACATTGGTTTATGTTGAGAAAAAGATTGAACCTTCTTGTGTGTTAAGTTGGATCACAGTGCCTTTGACACAATCCCTCAACAATGTGATTGGCTAAAGGAAAGCTCTATTACTACTCCTGAGTACCCAGCTATGCCAAACAAGGCATTGCTACTCCTACCTCCAGAAAAGTATTCATTTTTCTTCGGGGGAGGGGGGTGTGGGGAGGGAGTAACATGAAGGAGGATATTTTCAAAAGTAGAACTATGCCATAGAAACAGACAACCTTTTATTTAGGGGATTTGTTCTGTGAGGTTTGGATTCAGTCAAAGGGTTGCACTTGAGGACCCAGAAGGTCACATGTGGCCTCAAGGCCACAGGTTCCCCATCCCTGGTATGTCAAGGGAAGGATATTAGAGGCTATGGGAGACCCTAAACCAGTTCATATGATCTTATTATACCACCTTCTCTTCCATCCCTATTAATGACATTAATTGACTTCCAGATATCTCATATCTTTTTTAAAGGCTTCAGCACTCAATTCATAATATTCTTCACCTATCCACAATTTACCATCATTCCTGAGAAACTTAATATTAATGGTGGTGATCCTTCTGGCAGTCTACCTTCGTAGTTCTTGAACCTCCTCAGCTCTTGTGACCTCCACCTCAATTCTACTAGGCCCACACATTAACATAGCTATAACTTAGATCCATCTTATCATTAGCTTGAACTGGACTCTTTAAGCAAAACTTCCTTTCCTTCCATTTCTCATACTTTCTCTTTCACATTAAAGTCACTCCTTCTCATCATGACTGTCCAGATAGCTCTTTTGATTTCCTCATTCTCCTTCTCTCTGGCTTCATTTAACTAGGGTCAAACTATGTGTTATAAGCTATTTCCCTCATGCACTTCCATGGCACTACCATTTCCTTTTTCTTTTCCTACATCTCTGATTGACTGTTTTCTTATCACTTCTTCCAAATCCCTTAATTTTTATATTCTTCAAGATTGTGTCTTTGGACCACTTTTCTTCTCAGCAATCTTACCCACTCCAATTGTTTTATATAACAGTTCAATAATAAGCCCAATTCTCTCTTCATGTTTTTGTCCCACATCACAAATTGCCTCTTGGATATTTCAAACTGAGTGTCCCAGAGACATCTTCATCTCAACATGACTTAAATTGAGTATATTAGTTTTCTTCCAAAACTCATTGTTTCCATTTATCAGTCTCTCCTGTTTCCATTGAAGGTATAACTATCATTCTAGTCTCACAGGTTTGTAAACTTAGCATTATTCTAGACTCTTTATTCTCTCTCACCTCACATATCCAATCATTTGCCACATATTGTCATTTCAGTCCCCACAGAATTTCTTGTCTTTCACTCCATCTTTCTACTCACATAGTTATCACCTTTGCTCAGCCCTAATCATCTCTCACCTTGATTAGTGCAACAGTCTTTTAATGGATCCCCCTTTTAAGTTTTTCCCCATTCCAATCCATCTCATACACTGCTGCCAATGGAATTTCCTTAAGCAGATTTCTAACCATGCCACTTCTCTGTTAAATTAACTTTAGGAGTTCCCTATGCCTTTTAAGATAAATATAAACACCTTTGCTTAGTTTTTATCTTTCCCCTAACCTATCATCCTAGTCTCATTAAACATGAACAGCCCCCCCCCCCCCCCCTATACACACACAAGCTGTGATCAGCTAAACTGTCCTACTTGATATCCTGGAATCCAATTTGTCATCTCCTTTTTTCCATGTCTTTGGTTGTTCCCCATGCATCGAATGTATTCCCTCCTCACCTCTACCCCATAAAAAAATCCTTTTTATTTCCCATTCAAGTACCATCTTCTTCAAGAAATCTTTTTTCCTCTCCACAAATACTACTGCCCCACCTCTCATAATGTCTTATGTGTGTATATATGTGTATATGTGTGTTACATATGGATGTGTATGTATATGTACATATGAGTATGTGTGTATGTGTGTGTGTGTGTGTGTAGCTCAGTCGCTTCAGTCATGTCTGACTCCTCATGAGCCCATTTGTGGTTTTCTTGGCAAAGATACTTGAGTGGAAGGTGGTGGAGTGAAAGCAGGGACTTGCTTAGGCTCTCTCCGAAACCCCTCCCAGTGCCTGTGGAGGATGGCTCTGGACAGGTTCTGGAGCAACAGAGCCCTCAGGGTGGTGGAGTGAAGTAAATTTCCAGTCTGGGGCAACCTGGAGAGTTAAAGGTGGGGAGTGGGGTGCCTGTTGCATCAGTCTAGGAGAAGAGTGCAGTTTGGCAGGAGCTAGACTCTGAGGACCAAATCACTGGAAGTTGTGGTGTTTCTGGACTTCTCAACCCACAAACACCAAAAAAGGCTTAGGAGGTCAGAGGGAAAGGTCTGTCAGAATTGGATGAAAGAGGAGCACAGTCTGGCCCCAATCTTGGGGGGCAGGGAGGGGAGCAGCAGTGGCAGCATCAGTGGTGGCAACAGCAGCAGCTGCAGCGGCTGCTTCCAGAAATCTGAGTCCACAGATTGGGTGGGGTGATTGGGCAGCTGATTGGGGGAGAGGGGACTGCAAGGATCTCTGCTGGTGCTGGGGCAGAATTCTCTTGCTTTCTCTGTGCTTGGATCTGGGTTGTGGTCCTGGAGTGAGAGAGAGTGCTCACATGGTGGAACTTGTGAGAGTGGTGGGGAGGGCATCCTCCTCATGGTTCCAGGGCAAGGGGGCGTGCTTTTGATCACCAGAAGGCTGAGAGAGGAATGGACACCTCTCCTTTGGTTGTACCACCTTGAAAGAACTGAAAATTTTTCAGGTTCCTAGATACTTATCCATAGAATTCAAAATTTCTCCATTTGCTATAATTGATGGTTCCATGAATAGGTGGTGTGGTGCTGGTTGGTGGAGAATCTCTTGTTTTACTGGTGTTGTTAGGCCAAAATTAGGACAGGCAACAGAATACTTTGTTGAATCTCAGTCTGAGAGGCTGACAAAAAGTCAGGCACAGAAGGGCTAAGGAATGGCTGATATGGTGTATGCTGCCCAACAATTCCAGGAGAAATGCTAGGAGCACAACAGAAGTCTGCACCTAACATTCATTGATCTAACCAAATCCTTTGGTACTGTCAGTCATGAGGGCTTGTGGAAAATCAGGGCAAAATCTGGTTACCTAGAGAAGTTCATCACTATTGTACATGAGTTTCCTGACAGCATGTAAGGGTTATGGGATTTAAAGATCTTCCATGCCCCATTGGACTTGCTGACGTAGCAGGAAAGGGCGGAGCAAGAGGAAGCGGAAGCCAAGCTAGAGTTCCGCGGTGGCTAGCAGTGGCTGCGACGCAGCAGGAGCAGCAGAGGCAGCGGCAGCGGCAGCACGAAGCCCTTTTTGAGTCAGCCAGAATTTCTGCTAAGGACTCCTGCTGAGGACTTCCAGGGACCAGAGCTGCTGGGAGCACGCTTCCTGGATGCTGGGTGGTTGCTGTGAGTGGAGAGAGGGGGACCTTTGCCTGAGGTGGCCTGTTCTGTTTTAAAGGCTTGAGAATGTGGGTGCTTTCTACTTTATCTACCTGTGCCAATTTCATAACTACTCTGATGGCTTTCACTTTCTGGTTCTGGGACTCAGTCTTTTGGTATTTTAATAAATTTTCTAGCTTACTCCCCCATATAGAAAGCCTGATATATTTTGTGATGGATAATTACATCAGCATATCTGTAATTTCCATAGGCATTGTGAATATTGCATTGCTGATACACAGCATGCTTACGCGGATTCTGGATAATGAACAATGCTCTTGCGCTTTCCCAGTCACCAATGGACTGAAGCAAGAAACTTAGCACCGAGCCATTGTAATGGGAATGTAAATTTTAAAGATTTTCCCTGCCCCTAGGCTAAAGTGCACCTGGAGACTGGGGTGGGAGGCTTGTTTTTCAGTAGATACTTTTGATTGGCCAGTGGGTCCAAAAGGTTGTTACATTCTCTGAGCCAGGAGAAGGCTATATAAGCCCTGATGTGTAGCTTTGTTTTGGGGCTCACTTTGAGAAGTGTTCTGTGATTTGATATGGATTCTGGGAAGCCGTTGTCCTGAGCCCCCCGGCTTTGAAAAATACCCAGATGTTGAAACCCAGATGTTGACTGGGTATGGATGTAATGGTTGGACAGTTTGAAATCTGTCTACTAGATCTGTTTGTCTTGATAATTCTGTCTGTGTACTTTGAAGTTCGGGGTGCTGACCTTTTCCCCTGAACAAGGTAAACGATATATGTCTGACTGATTAAAGTAAGCTTGTTAACCCATTTTGAGTTGCTTTCCTTTATCAAAGCAGATCCAAGAACCTGTATTGGCAGCAAACCCTGAGGATGCTTGGGGTGCTTGCTGCTACAGCCATCAAAAATACCTGGTTAAAATAGGAAGCTACTAGATGGCAACCTTGGTTAAGTTTTTCTCCCACCCACAGCTGCAGCCTTGTTTCAGTGTCCACAGGTCTTTGTCTCCTCCTCTAAAGGGTGGCCTTGAGGGTACTCTTCCAGCAAATTGCTCCAAACCTGGTTTATGGTACTTATTCAAGATTAAAAAATTTCAAATATGGGACTGATGGTACAGTGAGTCAACAAACATTATCAAGTATTTACTATGTGCCAGACACAGTGTACAGTGAATTAGAATCCCATCTAGAGTAAGAGAATACAGATTCATATGGATCTGCTATATATTCACACTGGTACGTTAACAAGACCTGGTCTTTCCCTGAGCCTCAACTTTCTTATCTGTCAAATTAGAGGGTTGGACCAAGGATCCCTAACATTTCCTCCAATTTAAAATCACATCTGACTAACCTCATTCAAGTCTTTTGACAAGGCTACTTGAAAGGCAGAACAAAATAATGTTGTAGAAAGAATCTTTCTTATCTAATAATTCATAGAATATGGTTTGGTTTTGAGCACCACATTTAATTAGGTGTATTAACATTTAAAGGCAGATAAACAAGATAATGAGGATATTCAAATCCAGCAGGAAAATATTTGGCCTGGAGAATTGAGGATGTTTAATTTAAATATAGGAAGACACATGGAGTGAATGGTGACTTGTCAGCTGACTGATGAGTTACCATGTAAAATAGGCATTGAATTTACTCTACTCCAGAGACAAGACCTAGAAGCAATGGGTGGAAGTTTCAGAGAAGTAAATTTTGCCATTGTTGAGAAGGATGAATTTGAAATGATGATTCACAGTGAAGTGGAGAGTTAGAAAACAGACTTCTGAGTACAGAAGATCTGGCTTCAGGTTCCATCTTTGACATATATTGGTTTTGTGAGTCCTGGCAAGTTATTTTCCTCTCAGTGCCCTCCCCTTCCCCTTCCTCCATACCTCCTGTCCCATCCCCATTGCATATCTCTTCACCGGGCAATTCTCTAAGACTATGCTTCAAAACTGATGCAACACCAAAACTGATGCAACAGAGCTAGAAAAAGTCACAAAACCATGCTACCAGGGCCAACTACAAATTTGTGAACTAATCCCAACTGGGCCCTCACTAAAGCAGTTTCACTTTTCATTTGTTGACTTTTTTTAAAATTTCACTTACCACAGCAGCTTTTCTAAACCTCCTCTTCTCTCCTCAGGTCTACTTCACTCCCAAAATTGCCAAAGTGATTTTCCTGAAGTATATGTGTGACATATTAAATAAAAAATATTATTTTATTACATGTATATTAAATGTCAAACTCTATTAAATAAACTCCAATGATTCCAAATTTTCTCTAGGATCATATAAAACCACATTTTAAAAAGATAAAACCATTTGAAACCTGACCCCTACCTATCCTTTTGGCTTTCTTACATTTTAATCCCCTCTAGCCACACTGCCCTGCTTGCTCTTATGAACAAAACTTCATTTCCCCCTTCCATTTCTTTTACTAGCTATACCACATGCCTGAAATGATCTTTCTCATCTCCCTCTCCTGGATTCCCTGGCTTCCTTTAGGTCTCAACTCAAATGTCACATTTTGTAAGAGGCCTTTCCTGATCTTCTTAGCTATTTGGCTCTGCCCCTCTAAGATTACTTTGATTTTTTTCTATATGTATCTATGTATATATCATCTCCCATGCTCCTCACACAAAAATATATCTTTTAAAGAAGAAATTCCTAAAAATCAGAACATTTGTACAGTAGAATGGGATGCCTTGGGAGGTGTTCAGGTGGGGGAAAAGGAAGGCGAAGAGAATAAGCTTTTATTAAGCACCTAGTATGTGCCAGGCGGGGGCCTGTACTAATCTCTACCTCGCCACTGGACTCAGATGGCTTTGGAGGAGAAATCGAGGCTGGTGACTTTGCACAGCCCTCCCTCACTTAAATCCAATTCATTTGCAAGTCATGGCATCACTCTCTTGATGTCATGGTCCTCTTTGAGAATGAGGGACAAACAACAACTATGTGACAGGCACTGTGATAAGTGCTTTATAAATATTATCTCATTTGATCCTGACAACAACCCTGGGTGGTAGGTGCTATTATTATCTCCATTTTACAGTTGAGGAAAATTAAGTGCCTTCCCCAGGGTCATAATAGCTAGAAAGTGTTTGAGGCTAGATCTGATTTCAGATCTTGCTGACTCCAGGACTTGTGCTCTATCCACTTTCCCATCTAGATGCCTCAAAAGTGACCCAATGATCACATGTCAGGTATCTAAATGGAATTCCTACTCCAAGTATAGGTTGGAGTAGGTGATCTCTAAGACCTCTCAATTCTCATGTGCAAAATCCTCAAAGGTTATTAGTAACCTATTTGCAAGCTCATGCTAATGGATATAGCTGATATAGAATACTGATCAAGTTCAGTAGGGACAGGGGAGGTCAAAGAACCATGAACCCAAAGAGACATAATTATAGATCATAAGGACATAGTTAATTGGTATTCCTCAGCCTTGTGAAGCTAAGGGATTACCCAGAGGTCAAGAGAACAATAGTGGCAAAGTCCACCCTTCTCTTTTTTTTTTTTTTAAAGTGAACATTCCCCCTATTACACATCCCAAAAGCCAAGTAACACAGTGGGGAGAGGGCTAGTGCTGGAATCAGGAAGAATGGAGTTCAAATCCAGCTTTACCCATTTGCAAGCTGCATCACCCCTGGAAAGAATCACTTAACCTTCTGTCTATCTCAATCCATTTATCTATAAAATGGGGATAATAAAGACACCTACCTCCTAAAGTCATTCTGATGATAAAATGAGATGATATTTGTAAGCCTCTGCAAATCTTAAAGCTAAGCATCTTCACTAATGCAAAGGTATCCTGGAGCAGCTGGATCTATAAGAATCCTTAAGAGGCTGACAGCTAATCCCAGGCAGAGCAGAGACCTTTGATGAAAGGCTTTAACTCACATAGCTCCACCTGGAGAGTAGAGTCTCTTTTCTCTGACAGATAACACTTATACTCTCTCAATGGGTTTCTCTTGTTCCTAGAGGCTATTAAGGTCAGTTAACTTACTTCTGAAGATAAGCAAATTTCACAGAGCCTTTTGCCATCATATAGACATGCTGCTCTCATCAAAGACTTTTGTGGGTCGTGTACTGGTAAGTAGGTTTTATTTATTACTTGTTTGCAGAAGAAGATACTCAGTCACTAAGATAAACAAAATAATTATGATCATATTTCCATGGCTAATGGAGGGTCCAATCATAGATGTTCAGTTGCTAATCTGCCGGACCATTTTTAACTACCCCTTTTTGACTTCTGTACCATTCATTGTTTCAATGTCATAGTATCTGATTTAAAACAGGTTTTCTTTCTTCTTTGAAGATCTTAACCAGTCATTTGGACATAGTGTTCAAAACAGAAGAAGCCATATGTAATAACATTTAAATCACAAGTGAATTAGACCGAAATAAAAAGAAGCATGTTTTTCATTAAAAAAAATTATTACCATAAATATGTTTAAAAGACTTCAGTTTGGCGGCGGCTAGGTGGTGCAGTGAGTAGAGTGCCGGCCCTGCAGTCAAGAGGACCTGAGTTCAGAAAAACCTAGCCGTGTGACCTTGGGCAAGTTACTTAACCCCAATTGCCCTCCAAAATGCTAAATAAATAAATAAATAAAAGACTTCAGTTGACACTATTAACCACTGAATTAGATAATTATTTTAGAGCAGTTTTTAAAAAAAAATTACTCAAGGCATAATTTGGTACCTTTCTTGTTGGTTATTCTCTTTTTTAAAAAATCAATTCAACCTGAATTTGGTCAAGTCAAAAGTATGTGTGTGTATGTAATTTTCTTGACCTTTAAACTCACTTACCATCAAAATATCATTGACTGGATAACACTAAATGAGTAAATATAAATCCTTTCTCAGTTATAGGTTGTCTAGTCCTCTAACTAAGCTATGTATAATAATTAAATGTAATATCTTGACTTTTTTTTCTTCCAATCTTTCTTTACTCAGAAATTATTCTTATCATTATATGTATTAGGAGAGAAATAGAGGGAAAACCTTTATATCACTATGATACAGCGCTAGAAACAAAATGAAACCACTCATTCCTGGTTTTATCCAATAAGATGAAGTAATTAATTTTCCTCTGCCTAAATATACCCTTAACTCTTTTTTTTGCCAACTCAGATTTTATTTAAACTTTGTCTTTTAAAATATTGTTAATAGGGGTGGCCAGGTAGCACAGCGAGTAAGAGCACCGGCCCCAGTGTTGGGATGACCTGGGGATTGGGATCGAATCCGGGCTCAGACACTTAGCACCCACCTAGAAACACCTGGCCGTGTAACCTTGAGCAAGTTACCTAACCCCAATTGCTTAGGGGCAGCTAGGTGGCTCAGCGAGTAACATAAAAGCACCGGCCCCAGTGTTGGGATGACCTGGGGATCGAATCCCGGCTCAGATACTTAGCACCACACCTAGAAATAACTGGCCATGTAACCTTGAGCAAGTTACTTAATCTCAATTGCTTTAAAAAATATTGTTAATAAAATTATACTTTAACTATAAGAAACAAATAGAGTTATTTTTAGGAGTGCCTTGAACAAATGACTTCAATTCCATTGCTCTGATTACAAGAGGTACATCACTAAACAAAGGTGCTTGAATAAAAATTTAAGCTAATTTCCCTACAGCATTTTAAAAAGTTTCTAAATTCATCAGCAATCTGTGATCTTCCTCTCCATATATTCCCTTCAATTCAATAAATATTTTTGAGCCGCTAGTAAATGCAAGGCCCTGTGTTACATATGTCAACACCCTGAAGTAGTGTATAATAAAGTATAATAGAGAATCTTTGGAAGTCTTTTTGTTTTTTAGTTTGCTCCAAGAACAGAGATTAATGTGATGCAAATTTTTAAATCATCCACCCTCACCTATATTCTCCCCAGCAATATGTTGAGGCTAAGGGATAGTAGGGAAATGATGATTTTCCAAATGGTATCTGTATAGCTGCTATAGGAGGTATTCGATTATAATTGCTCTTAAGGACTGATGCCTTCTGAGGAGAGATGCTGAAAAAACTTGTAGGGCTGCAGGACTGGAGAAAGCAAGTGGAGGAGATTATTAGGTAAACATCAGCACTGGTTTGCTGGCAGCAAGACTTATTGCCTATGAATATAGACAGGGATGTAAGTCATCTCTGCATCCTCAAATTGCATGAACCCTTCTTGGATTCAGGCCATGGTCCCCTTGAGGTGATGCTACAGTCTCTCCAGGGGGCTGTGGCCTCAACTTTGAAGGTCATCTAAACCACTAATTTGGATCATTCAGTGTATTCCCCCTATCTACCAGTAGTTCACATCTATAAAGCAAGCTTTTATTATTACCCATGGTGGTTCTCTATGAACAGTCAAGTCACTGAGCAACCCAAAGTCACAGTTAATTTGGGGCAGAATTGAAATCTGAAGCAATTTTGCCTCTGAGAATTACAATAATCCCAACACAGTATCATCTAAGACATCCATTTGAACCTCCTATAGGCAAATATCAACATTCATTTGCTCAGTAAAATCACCCCTGAGCAAAAGACTATGGAGAGACCTAAGAGGAATTTGTGTCCCTTGCTAAAATAAAACAGGGTTCCTGCCCTTACAGAGCTTATTGTCTATTAGGGAATATAAGACATCTACACTAACAAATAACTATTCTCCATAGTATAAGATAAAAATATAATAAGAATGTTACAAATGTTGTTATTACAGAAGATGATGGTCATTAGACTGTAAACTCCATGAGGGCAAGGGATATATCAGGCCTAAACTTTATATTTCCCCTAGCACCCAGTACAGTGCCCTGCATATGGTGGGTGCTTATGCTTGGTGACTGAATGAATGAATAAAGCTTCTCATCTTATTCGTAAGAAAAGGAAAGATTTGATGGAATCAAGGATATTTGTACTGGGCCTTGAAGGGAGTGTAGGAATTGGGCAGGCATGGGAAAATTACATTTCAAGTAAATGGAACAATGTTTGTGAAAGCAGAGAGGCAAGACTGCCAATGGTACTTCAGAGTTAGAACTAATGATAGGCCAGGTAAGTACATGCATAACTCATTAGAAGGTACAACAAGGGACAATTTTTAATATGACTTTTAGTAAGTACATTTTTTTACACCAAAGGTGCATCCCTTAGAGCAGGTAGCTATTTCTTTTATAACAAAATTAATGTACTACAATGAAGACTTAAAGCCTTCAGGGAAGACTTGCACATAGTGGCTGAGTTCTCAAACTCTCCCTTGTGGGAGTAGAAAGACCTTGTCAGGACCATATTCACTATAACGCCTTTGGATAAGGTATATATTTCATGGAACATAGAAAGTATATAATGAGTGAGGAAAAAAGTACTCCATGTTTCGTTTATATACTCCGAAGCTTGCTTTGGATTGAGGATAACTGGGAATAGAAGTTCTGATTCCAATAACTAATTGGATTTATTTTTTTATCCCCTCTGACTATTGGCAGGTAAGAAAGGAAATAGAAATGAAGAGGTAATTCTAGATTGGAAATTAAGGGGTTTTCTCCTCAAAAGCTTTCTGAAGTTTTTAGAGAATAACATCCCTAATTCAGTCATATTTTTAAAGTGTCTTTAATGTGCTAACAACTAGGTTAGAGAGAATAAAGAATAAAAGAAACAGGGGCAGCTAGGTGGCACAGTAAATAAAGCACCGGCCCTGGAGTCAGGAGGACCTGATTTGTTCAAATGCGGCCTCAGACACTTAACACTTACTAGCCATGTGACCTTGGGCAAGTCACTTAACCCCAATTGCCCTGCCTTCCCCGCTTCAAAAAAAAAAAGGCAAAAAAAAAGTGAGAATAAAAGAAGCAGTACCTACCTCTGAATAAGTTTCAGTCTAATTAGGAAGACTAAATTTAACATATGACATAACTAATGAACAATACAATTTGTGAACCATTTTTGTGCCTGCATTAGACTGTAAGATCATGGAGATCAGAATCTATGTCTTATTTCACCTTTGTTCCCCCAGAGGGCAACACAGAGCCTTATTTATACTAGGTGCTCAATAGTCATTGAATTGAATAGAATACTACACAATATAGATTCAACTGTATGATTATGCTAAAGACTATTAATAGCAGGTTGGAGAAGGAATAAATTTCTGTAGTGTGGAGTAATTGGGAAAACTCATGGAAGAAGAATGACAAAATAGACTTCAAAGCATAGATATGCTTGGAGAATGAAGAAACGAGCATTCTAAGCTGAGGTTAATAATTATAATATTAACAACAACAACAATCAAATAGCAACTTGCATTACAGATATATTAATCTCCATTCTCTGGATAAGTAAGAAAAATAAAGTGAATAATAATATGTAATGAGAAGAATAAGAATGATCATGATGATAATCATAATGGTGCTATTAATAATTTGAAACCATGGGGGATTTGTGATCTCATCAATGGAGATTCTTCCTACAATGATATAGATTTTAGTCCATCCATCTTGTTCTTCTGAGATGCTTGATCATGTTCTCTCATAGGAGCCCAAATGGGGTTTATGTAATGGGATGAGGGTCTCCCTTCTTCAATTAACCTGTAAGCATTTATTAATTACCTATCGCATGCCACCTGTGCTAAGAATGCAAAGAAAAGCAGAAGAAACAAACAAAAAACAATAGTCTCTGCCCTCAGTAACTTACGATCCAAATTAGGGAAACATTTACATGCACAGACATATACACAATATAAAAACAAATAAGGTAATCTAAGAGTGGAAGCCACTAGTAGTTAGTGCTAGTAGAAGGGGCCAAGAAAATGACTGAATCTCTAAACATTGCTAGGATAACAATGTAATTAATGCATGTGTTGTAATCAGTCAATCGCTGAACACTTCCTAGTCTCCCATGATGTGCCAAATACTGTGCAAGACATTGGTAATACAAAGACCAAAATGAAACAGCTTGTGCTCTCAAGGAGTTTACCTTTTATAGTTCATTCTTCCCCTTTACCAGAGGATACATAGAACCAGGGGGTGTGTCAGTAAATGTTTAACAATACACTCTCTGAGGGACGGATAATGTACACATGACACTCTTTTAAACTAAATATGCATTATTAATGTTTTCTTCATCACATTCTAGATGACAAACAATAAATCAAACCCAGATTTGTAGCATGTGCCAATTCCTGGTATGTAAATACTCAGGCTGAACATTTAACAATCAGTTTTTGTGGGACAATTCCAGCACACCCCTGTACACATTTATGAAACAACCCTTAACTAATAATAATTGACATTGATCTAATGCTTTTATATTTATACTGTGTGTCATTTATCTCATTTGATTCTCACAACAACCTTGAATGGTAAGTTATCATGAGTATTTTCACCATTTTGCAGAAACTACACCATGAGTTAAGGCAGAGGTACAGGAATTGATAAAACATGTGGCCTGTTCAATTCAGAGTGGTCACACTGCAGAATAAAGGAAAATAACAATACAAATTTTGTGCACAATTAAGCAGTGTAATAGCAATAACGCAGAGAAAGGGAAAGGGGAGGGAGGGAGGAAGGGAGAGAGAGAGAGAGAGAGAGAGAGAGAGAGAGAGAGAGAGAGAGAGAGAAGCAGAAATGAAGCATACATTTACTTGGATATTTTCTTGTTCACACTTGCATTTTCAGATGGTCCTTGTCTTTGCAATGAGCATTGGGTCCCTTGCAATCTATTTCATCAACGCAACAAAGTAAGTGTAACCAGATCAGGCTCAACTGAAATATTTCTATTTTCTGACTTACCACTTGTCAGGGATGTTGTAGAGGGAATTCCTGCTCAGGTAGGGTTGGACCTCTCAGGTCCCTTCCAACTCTTGGATTCTATGACTCTGATTTTACCCAAGACACAAGAATGAAAAAATTTCATTCCATCTACTAGTCATCCAATCAGTCGCCAAATATATACTGAGTGCTCAAAATTCATATTGGAGTAAACACTTATGAATAACCACAGTGAGGAGGGGCTACAGGTGGTTGATTGGGTGTTGTCCTTCACTCTAAAGGAGAACCAAAATGACATCCCTATGTTAAAGTCAAGTTACAGAGTATCTTACTGTGTCTGATCAGAACAATGCAAGTTTGGAATGCTCTACTGTCACAGGTCAGACACAAATAGTCCACGTGAACATTTGGGGTGGTTTCTCTAAATTTGTGCATCTCTTGTTTCATTTGAGCTACTTCAATTCTGCTTTTCTCATAGAGCACAGCACCTTCTCTGATGAGGGCACCTCATGCTGAGTGTTCATGTGCCAGCGTCTCCTATGTCACACAATCAATTCCAAAGTTCTTAAAAGAGACCTCGAGAGTGTCCTTGTTTCTCTTTTTCTCACCACCATGTGAGCGCTTGTCCTGTGTGAATTCTCCATAAAATAGTCTTTTTGGTATGCATGCAATTGGCCAGCCCATTGTAGTTGCACTCACTGCAGTAGAGTTTGAATGCTTGGCAGTTTAGTTAGAGAAAGGACCACAGTGTCTGGTTTTTTATCTTGCCAGGCGATCTTCAGAATCTTCCTAAGACAAATGGAAGTGATTCCATTTCCTCACACAGCACTGGTATATTGTCCAAGTCTCACAGGTACACAACAATGAGGTCAACACAATGGCTCTGTAGACCTCAGTCTGGTAGTCAGTCTAATACCTCTTCTCTCTTACACTTTACTTCGGAGCCTCCCAAACACTGAGCTAGCTTTGGCAATGTGGATGTCAACCTCATTATCAATGTGTACTCCCTGGAAAGTTTACTGCCAAGGTAAGTGAAGTTATCCACATTATTCAAAATTTCTTCATTTGCTATAATCAATGGTTTCTCATATGGTGACTCGTAGTGCTGACTGATGGAGCACCTATATTTTACTAGTGTTAATTGTTAGGCCAAAATTAGCTCAGGCAGCAGAAAATTGATCCATACTTTGCTGGATCTCAGCTTCAGAAGCTGCACTGAATGCACAACCATCTGCCAACAAAAAACCATGCACCAGCACTCTCTCCACTTTAGTCTTGATTAATACTATAGGGAATAGAAAGCTTGTCTTGGAATTAAGAAGTCCTGCACTCAAACCCTGCTCCTGATGTTTACTAACATGAGACACGTAACCTTTGTTACCTTCAATTTCTTCATCTGTAATATGGGAATAATACTATCTATAGTACCTTCTTCACAGGGTCATTGTGATGATTTAATCACAATGATACAATCTTTAAAAAAAGGCCAGATATTATTTTTACAAATAAGTCTTCTAAATGGAAGTAATTTGTTGTACACCTATCAGAGCCAAAAGATGACCTTGTAAGATGATGAGTTACCTGTCCCTGCAGATACTCAAATTGTAGTCTAAATAAACAATTTTCAGCAATGCTCTAGATGACTTTCTTATTTAGAGTTGTGTTGCATTAGATCCCTTCTAAGATCCCTTTCAATTCTGAAGCCATATGATGCCATTATTCTTGTAAAATTTGACTGAGATGTTTGGAAGAGCTAATGTTGGAAAGCATATTGGAGAACATAGAACTAGTTTTAGAATTTCCATTTATAACCCACCTTTATTCCACTTTAATCCACTTTTATCTTAGACCTCACGTGTAAGATTCCAAGCACAATCCTCAAGAAAGCACCAAACCTACAATCATAAAAAGTGAATCCATAAATTTGTTTATGGACTAACCCTAAAGTCCACTAGCTACTATTAAAAAAGAATGTACTAGCTTACACACCAAGCAAAAACTTCAAACTACTCTTGAGTTTTGAGGAGCTCACAATAAAAAAAAAGTTGGCCTGAGTTTCATCAGCCACTTCAGGTGGAATCTCTCCAGGTTTGGGATACTCCTGGAGATTGAAGAAATCCTTTAGATCAGATGATATGATGAGGAGGAAATGGTAGGTTATCTCTAGTCACTACCTCTCTCCATATGACTTTTATGATAGTATGGTCATGGAAGAGATGATGCTAGAAATGTCCCATCCTACTAAAAAAACCTAGTCACAGAATCACAGAATCTTATTCTTGAAGAGACTGCAGAAGTAATTACCTCAACTCCTACCCAAATTATAAATCCAAAAAAAATTGACCAGTCCAATCCAAATGAAAATTATTAAATGCCTGCTGTTTTTGAAGCACTGTATTAGAGCCCAGAGATTGAGAGAATGAGAATGGATGGTCAATGGCCCCTGCTCTCAGAGAACTTATATTCTACTGGAAGGATACAACATCCCAACTGAAAAATATCTACCCTGAAGTTTGAGAAGAAAGGACTTAGTACTGACAACCAAGGGTATCAGATAAGACTTCATGTAGATTACACATGTATTGAGTCTTGAAGGAAGCTGGGATTCCAAGTGACAGTGATAAGGAAGTAGTACATTCAAAGCATAGGGGCCATTATCCTATACAAAAGTGTTGATATAGGAGAGAGGTTGCCAAAATCACTGAATAGAAAATAGGCTATGTTGACTGGAACTTAGTATATGTGAAAGGAATAACTTTTCTGGGAAGGTAGGTTGGGGTCAGATAGTAAAGGGCTGTAAATTCCAAGCTGAAAAGTTTAAATTTTATCCCCAAGGCAATAGCAAGACAATAAAAGCACTTAAACATGAAGATTTTGGAGGGAAGGTATCATAAATGGTAGGATTCATTCTTCAGAAAGAGAATTTAGAGCTATATGGTGGAGTAGTTTTTTTTTTTCAGTGACACTCTGCAACCCAAAAACCTCAGAAAAGGAATTTATGACTGAAATAGAAATTTCTAAGTCATATATACAAGGAAATTAAAACTTCAACAGGGTAAAAACTTGGATAAAACTCATCTACCCCAGCCTCCAACCAAGAGGAGCATAGAAGCAATGGGGGCAAGCAAACTCACAGGTCCTTTCAACCTGTGACAATGACTCAGGCTAAAACATTCTTGCCTGCAGAAATACAATATTCAAATTCGATTAACATTTATTAAGGGCCTGCTATGTGTTAGGTACCATGCTAAGCTCTGGAGATATAAAAAATTTAAAAAAAAAGAAAAGAAAGAGTGCCTGCCTCTCTGTAAGTAAGGAGCTTAGAATCTAAAAGGGGAAGATGGTACACAAAAGGAAACTGAAAAGGGGCTAGAGAAGATGGAGGGCCATCAGAAAATACCAGCACCTGGATATGATGTTCTTGGAGCCAATACCAAGCATAGACACTGATGGAAAATGGGGTGTTACCTGAAAAGTTCTGAGCCCTCTGTGTGAAACAAGTTTATTACTCTTCCCTCCAACCTCCCTCAGAGGGGAGAAGCAACTGAGGGAGCTAAGATGGTGTTGAACATGAAAAGCTGAGTCAAGCTGCATGGTGATGAGATTTCAAGTGATCAGCTTATCCTGGGGCAGGCATGATGTTCCTGGACTGGAAACCATGTGGAGACATTAATGGAAACTAGACGGACAGTGATTCTGCAAAGTCAGTTGAAGGAAAGTGAGAATGACTGGAAAAGAGAAAAAAGTGATAATGCAGGCAGAGAGGGAAAGGGGCATTAAAGCATTAAGAAATGGGAAATTGAACCCCAGACTGGAATTCAAATCTGGCCTCAGACACTAACTGTGTGACCTGGGAAAGTCACTTAATTCTGTTTGCCTCAGTTACCTCATCAGTAAAATGAGCTCGGTAAGGAAATGGCAAATAATTCTAGTACCTTTACCAAGAAAACCATAATTAGGGCCACAAAGAGTTGAACGGGACTGAGCAACAGCAATTTCCCTAAGAAACAGAGCCTCTGAGAGACCATTCAATTGAACCCACTCAATTTATAGATGAGGAACATGAGATTCAGAGATGTTAGCTGGCTGAGGTCATACAGGAATTAAGTGGCAGTGATCAGATTTTAACCCAATTTCTCTTAATCCAACTCCAGTGTTCTTCAAGAATATCAGATTTGGAACATAAAATTATTAAAGTAGAGAGAAATTTGGAAGAAAGGGAAAATCCCAATATTAAATCAACATATATCTTTGATAACACTATCAACTACAGGTATCTTAGAATAATGGGATTTAATTTTGAATATAAGAAAACTGTTTTGATTCTCTGAATAAAGGTAACAAAGCACCGACTGATTAAATGCACAGATAACCTCCAGTAAAAAAAAAATCTACAATTTCCAAAACAAACAAATTTCACAGGAGAAAAAAACCCAAAACTTCAAATGTGAAAGCAAAGCAGTTTGAATAATATAGCACAATTCCATGGTCATGAATAATCATAGGAAAAAATGTAATCACAGGAGAAAATGTATATTCTAAAAAGCAAAGGAGCTCAAGAAAAATAATCTTGATAATCAATCCAGAAAAATAAATCTTGCAAAACAAAAAAATGGAAGGAAAAAAGAGAGAGAGGGACAGAAATATTTAATAAGAGCTGTTTCAGGCATCTCTGCAAAAGCAAAAATAAAAACACAGATAAGCAGATTATTTGGCTTAGAAAGACTAAAAAAAAACCCAGAAACATAAGAAATTAAAATAAGTACAATTATTCAAAAATACTAATGAAATCAATTGTCTTATGTATAATGTTATTGTTTTTAAAAGAAGTGGAATTGGAGAACAATTTACAGGGTAAAAGAAAAAAAAGTGGTATCATCAAGGCATAAAAGAAACTAATGTCTTAAAAACTTACAAGGAGCTTAAAAAATCTGGAGAAAGAAGTGGAGCCATCTACTAAATGCTCTTATTCATTATAAATGAATCAATATTGGATTGGGGGGGCAGGGGTAGTAGAGGTGGGAGGAGCTGATAAGTTTAAAAGTTGCACTAATGGTGAAAGAGAAACAGAAAAGAGTAGGTGATGAACTCCCAACAAATCCATGGGTGAACAGTGAACAGACATTTCATTTAGTCACTTGGTCATGTGGAGGAGACGGGGCTGTGGAAGACTAGGATAAAAGGCAGGGAATGCAAAACTGGGATGGGGAAAGGGTGACACTAAATGGCATTCCTCAAAAAGTAGGTATATTTCTGTGATGCTGAATCTAGAAACTTATAATAGATTCCTCTATGGGGAACTTGAAAATTAAGATATTGCCTCATTCAAGAAAGGGTTTTAGCAATCTGAACAACATTCTGCCCCAGGAGAAGAGATATATGGGCTCCAAAGGATAGTCAGCATCTGTAGTAGCAAGGCAGACATAGAGGGAGAGAGAGTATGATACATGCTCTGAAATTGAGACAGCTCATATTAAGGGTAATCATAAGGGTAAGATGGGATTATCTTACTTCAGGCACAGAATGACTCCCACTGCTCAATGATGTTAAGATCTAAAATAGTAATAATGTAGAAGTGGGAAAGAAAGGTAACATCAGACATAGTCATTTGAAAGATTTATCATTAAGATGTGGTATTCAGAGCAATTGCTAGAATGAGAACATAGAACAGAGATCATCAGAATAAGACATAGCTGCCAAATTACTTGAAGTCATTGATAAGTTTGGTCCAGGACGAGCTGGCAACTCTGCATTATTTAAAGGGGATACTGGCCACATTATCTTTGATAGGGTCTATGGATGCAAAGACATTGTTATAGGAAAATTTTGGGGAAAAGAGACAGAAAAGAAATTTTAAAAAAAATTTATCAAAACATACTGTCCAGAGTAGAGGCAGAGCCAAGATGGCAGAGTAAAGGCAGGATCTGAGCTCCCCACCAAATCCCTCCAAATACCTTTAAAAAATGATGCTAAACAAATTCTAGAAGAGTAGAACCCACAAAAAGACAGTGAAACAAATTTCCAGCCCAAGATAACTTGGAAGGCTGGCAGGAAAGGTCTGTTGCACCAGCATAAGAAAGCATCACAGTACAGCTCAGGCTGCACTAGTACAGAAAAGGCCCAAGCAAAGCCACAGTAGGCCTCAGGGCTGACTGAATGACTAGCAGCAGTGGTGGTTTCCAAATCTTTCAGCCCCAGATGCCAAAGACAACTTGGAAGGTCTGCCATACCTGGGAGAGATTGGAGTACAGTCCTGCATAGGCCATGCCAGCATAGCACCAGCAAATCAGGAACAAGCCTTGGGAGTGACTGAATCAGCAGAGTCAGTGGCAGCTCCTGGAGCTTTCAGTCCAAAAACAGTGAAGAGGTAGAACAAGTTATCACAAGATTATGGGAGTCTTTTTGCTAGCCTAAGGCAGGACTTGCACACACTCAGATCTGGATCACAGTCCTGGGTGGCAGTCCCAGGGCAAGGAGGAGCACTAGCACAGAAGTGCTGATGGCCACAGTGGAGGGGGGACGTTCTCATAGTTCTATGGCAGAAAAGAACACTTGTGGTCACTCACAGATTCAGAGCACAGACCAGGAGAGCAGTAAACACCTCTACTTAGATCATATCTCCTTGCAAGAACTAAAAACTGACAGGTCACTAGAAGTATCTCTGAAAACAGCTACATAAAACTCCTGAAACTTGGGACAGTACTTCTTCCACCATAGAAGCAGAGCCCTACTTTAACAAAGAGTTAAATCAAGTAATAAGCTAGGGAAATGAACAAATAATGGGAAAAAAAAACCCTCTGAGTATAGAAAGTTAATGTGGTGACAAGATCAAAACACATACTCAGAAGAAGACAGCAAAGTCAAAGCTCCTACATCCAAAGCCTCCAAGAAAAAATATGAATTGGTCGCAGGCCATGGAAGAGCTCAAAAAGGATTTTGAAAATCAAGTAAGAGGGGAGACTAGGTGGCACAGTGAATAGAGCACCAGCTCTGGAGTCAAGAGGACCTGAGTTCGAATCTGGCCTCAGACACAACACAAAAACTACCTCTATAACCTTGGGCAAGTGTATCAGCAATGCCATATTCACAATGCCTATAGAGATTACAAATAT
>NW_027187378.1:43063540-43167127 GCF_028583685.1 Petaurus breviceps papuanus | reverse complement strand
GCACGTCCATGGGGCATGGGAGATCTTTAAATCCCATAACCCTTACAGCAAGTCACTTAACCCCAATTGCCCTACCTTCCCCCCTCCAAAAAGCAAAAAAAAAAAGGAAGAAGAAGAAAGTCAAGTAAGAGAGTTGGAGGAAAAATTGGGAAGACAATTGAGAGTGATGCAAAAAAAAATCATGAAAGGAAGATTATTCTGGGAAAATTATAGAACAGGTCAGAAAATTTCAAGCTCTCAAGATTTTCCCCCACCAGAAAGATAAAATAGAACCCCAGGGCGAATAAAGTAGAAATAAAAATAAATAAGAACAGAGGCAAAACACAGGCCTTCCTGGGACAATTTGATATGATCAGAAGAAAAATCCCAGGACAAGATTTGATCCTTGCAAAGAGTTAAATATCTCCAGGCTAAGGTCTACTTTAACAACAAGTGGCAATCCCTGTGATTAGATGATTTGAGAGATTGCCTTGGTCCTAGTCACAGGAACTTTTACCCCTGGGATAGTGATGAGAGGTGGGTGGCAGAGCCAGGGAAGATTGAAGGAACCTCTGCTGACAAGTAATGCCAGACCCAACTGTGCTGTGAACAGCGGTGGGAGCAAGAAGGAAAGAGTACAATGCACGGTGACTGCAGAAGCAGTAGGGCAGAAAGCCCCTGGTTGTGGGCACTTACAGGAGTTGTGGCTTTGGTTCCAGGCTAGAGGGGAGAACTGAAGATAAGGGGTAAGAGGCACCTTCCCCCATACCCCAGGGCTACAGGTGATTACAAAAATTAAGCTATTACCATAAAAAATGCACAGGCAAAGGAGAAAGAATCCCTCCATAGGAAGCTGTTATGGGAATAGAGAAGACCAGGGTTCATCTTCAGAGGATGATATTAAAGTAAAAAAATCCTTCTACCCCAAAAAATAATGTCAAATGGTCACCTGCCCAAAAAGAATTCATAGAAGATCTTTAAAAAAAAGAATAAAAATCAAATGAGACAGATTGAGGAAAACTGGAAAAAAAGAAGAATTCAAGAAAAACAAGAAGGTTGTGAAAGGAAAGGCAACCAACTAGAAAAGAAGATACAGATTCTTAAGGAAGAAAATGAAGCCTTGAAAACTGAATTGGTGAAGCCAGTGAAAGTATTGAGAAATCAAGAAATAACTGAACAAAATATGAATAAAAAAAAGAGAAGAGAAAGAGAAACATATTATTAAAAAAACAACAGATGGGGAGGAGGCAAGATGGTTGAGTAGAAGCAGGACCTCCCCGCAGCTCCGGCTTCCACCTTCCCCAATCCATGTAAAAAGGGGACCCTAAACAAACTTTGGAGCTGCAGAACCCCCAAAATGACACAGAGAAGGTAACCTCCCACTGAGGACAGCCCAGAATGCCATCAGGAATTGGCCAGCCCAGTGCTCTGGGAGCCTAGCCCAGCCCAGGCCAAGGCTTTGGCCCCAGGGAGGGCCTGACCATCCCCCGGCTGGAGGGACTCCAGATCAGCAGCAGCTGTGGCCATTTCCAGATTTATCAACACACACATGCGAAGGAAAAAGTGAGAGGTCAGTGCAGTCTGGACTTTGGGACCCCGTAAGTGGGAGTGTGTGGCTTTTGCCCCCGGGGCGAGAAGCCATTGAGACGCCAACACAGCCAGCCAGCTCCACGTGGCAACTTCAGCACCTGGTCTGCAGAGTGTAGGGGGACCAAGCACCAGTCTGAGGAGTAATCGCTCTTGCTTTAACCTTCTTGGATCTGAATTAAAGTCTAGGGTGGACATCCTGGGGTGTGTGTCCAACTTGCCAGAGCATGTGGAGACCTCAGAGAGGGCACCCATCTAATACCTCTGGCACCTGACAAAACTCCAGCAATTGGGACAAAAGATCCCCTGTCTGGTGGCAGAGTCCTACTTAAAGGCAAAAAGCCAAGGGGTCAAGTGACTGAGGGGAGATATGACCAGGCAAAGGAAACAAAGCAGACAGAAGATTCCAACATTAGACTCCTATTTTGGGGACAAAAAGGAGCAAAGCATGGAACAGGAGGAAGACAGTGAAGTCAGAACTCCTGCACCAAAAGCTTCAAAGGAAAATACAAGCTGGTTACAGGCCATAGAAGACCTTAAGAAGCAGATAAGAGAAGTGGACAAAAAACTGGGAAGAGAAATGAGAACAATGCAAGAAAAATACAAAATGAGAGTCAACAGCCTGACAGAGGAAAATCACACCTTAAAAAATAGACTAACTCAAATGGCAAAAGAGGCTCAAAAAGGCAATGAGGACAGGAATGCCTTAAAAAGCAGAATTTTCCAGATGGAAAAAGAATCTCAAAAGCTCAATGAGGAGAATCATTCCCTCAGATTTGGAATGGAGCAAAGGGAAGCTAGTGACTTTGTGAGAAATCAAGATGATGTTAAACAGATCCAAACAAATGAAAGAATAGAAGGCAATGTGAAATATCTCATGGGAACAACCTCTGACCTGGAAAATAGATCCAGGACAGATCAATTAAAAATTATTGGACTACCTTAAAGCCATGATCAAAGAGAGAACCTAGAAATCATCCTCCAAGAAATTCTCAAGGAAAATTGCCCTGATATTTTAGAACCAGAAGGTAAAATAGAGGTCGAAAGAAACCACCGATCACCTGCTGAAAAAGATCCCAAAAAGAAAACTTCTAGGAATATTGTAGCCAGGTTCCAGAATTCCCAGATTAAGGAGAGAATATTACAAGCAGCCAGGAAGAAACAATTTGAATATTGTGGAAACAAAATCAGGATAACACAGAGGGATCTGGCAGCTTCTACACTGAGGGATCGAAGGACCTGGAATATGATATTCCGGAGGGCAGAGGAGCTAGGATTAAAACTAAGAATCAACTACCCAGCAAAACTGAGTATCATGTTTCAGGGGAAAATATTGTCATTCAGTGGAATAGAGGACTTTGAAGCATTCTTGCTGAAAAAACCAGAGTTGAATAGAAAATCTGACATTCGGATACAAGAAGCAAGAGAAGTTTGAGAAGGTAAACAGGGAAAAAAAATCATAAGCCACTTATCAAAGTTGAACTATTAACATTCCTACATGGAAAAACGATAATTGTAACTGATGAAACTTTTCTCAGTATGAAAATGGTTGAAGGGAATAGAAATATATCTATCTATCTATCTATCTATCTATCTATCTATCTATCTGTATATATGTGTATCATAGGGTATACGGGCATATGAATACATATGTCAATGTGTCCATATATGTTTACAGGTATACATAGATAGAGGGCACAGGACCAAGTTAATAGGAAGGGATGATACTTAAAAGGTGAAATTATGAGGTGAGAGAGGAATATAATGAGAGGAGATGGAGAGAGACAGAATGGGGTAAACTATATCATATAGAAGAGACAAGGGGAAATGGTTACAAGTTGGGGAAGAATAGGAAGGCAAAAGGGAATGGGTCAACCTTATTCTCATTGAATTTGGCTCAAGGAGGGAATGACACACACACTAAATAGGGTATCTTACCCTACAGGAGAACAGCGGGGAAGGGAATGAGAGGGGGGATGATGGAAGGGAGGGCAGGCTTGGGGGGAGGGAAGTTGGAAGCACTCATTTTTGAAAAGGGACAGGATCAAGGTAGAGAATGAAGCAAGTGGGTGGTGGGATAGGAGGGAGGGAATGTAGTCAGTCTTTTACAATGTATCTTCTATGTTAATGTTTTGCATTAGCTACACATGTACAACCTATACTGAACTGCTTATCTTCCCAATTGGGGTGGGTGACGAGGGAGGAAGGGAATGAATCTAGAATTTAAAAATTTTTAATCATGTTTAAAATTATATATATACTATTATTAATACTATTTTACATGTAATTGGGAAAGAAAATGTACAGGCACTGGGGCATGGAGATCCATCATGTCCTACTGGAAAAGTCGAAGGGGGTATCAGAGAAGATATGGGAGAGAGCAGATTGGAGGAGGGGATAGATATCCTGTGGGATTGTTGTTTTGGGGTGGTGGGTAGGGGAAAAACGGGGAGAAAAATTTGTAACTGAAAATCTGGCAGAAATTAATGATGTAAATCAGAAATTAATAAAGCATTTGAAAAATGAAAAAATAAATAAATAATGTACTCATTTTGACCTTCCCTTGGTATGTGGTATAAGATGCTGGTCTCTGCCTAGTTTCTGCCATACTATTCTCCAATATTCTGAACAGTTTTTGTTAAATGATGACTTCTAATCCCAGAAGTCTTTGGGTTTATCAAAGAATAGATTGCTATAGTAGTACTTTGTCTTATGTACCTAACCTATTCTACTGATCCACTCTCCCATTTCTTAGGGAGTACCAAATAGTTTTGATGGTTGCTTCTTTATAATACAGTTTTAGATCTGGTATGGCTAGGCCACCTTCCCTTGTATTTCTTTTCATTAATTCCCTTGTTATTTTGGAGTTTTTGTTCTTCCAGATGAATTTTTAATTATTTTTTCTAGCTATGTAAAATCATTTTTGCTAGTCTGATTCTTATGGTATTGCATGAGTAAATTAATTTAGGTAGAATTGTCATTTTTATCATACTATCTTGGCCCTATCAAGAGCAACTGATATTTTCCCAATTATTTAGATCTGACTTTATTTACATGAAAAGTGTTTTGTGATTGTGTTCATATTATTTCTGGGTTTGTCTTGGCAAGTGGACTCCCAAACATTTTATATTTTCTATAGTTACTTTAAATTGAATTTCTCTATTTCTTGTTGCCAGACTTTGTTAGTAAAATATGGACATGCCTTATGATTCATGTGGGTCTTCTTTATATCCTGCAGCTTTGCTAAAGTTAGTAATTCTGTAGGATTCTCTGAGCGTACCATCATATCATCTGCAAAGCGGGATAGCTTTGTTTCTTCTTTGCCTGATTCCTTCAATTTTTTTTTTCTTCTCTCATTGCTAAAGCTAACATTTCGAGTAAAACATTGAATAACAGTGGTGATAATGGACATCCTTGTTTTACTCCTGACATATTGGAAATGCTTCTAGCTTTTCCTCATTACATATAATGCTTGCTGATGGTTTTAGATAGATGCTACTTTTCAAGCAAAGTCCTTTATGAAATTAAAGTGATGCTAGAAGGAAATTTATTTTACCTCAGATGACTCAAAAGAGCAGGAGTAATAATCATGCTATGAAATAATATACTAACACACTCAACTGTGTGGGAAAGGGGGGGAAGCATCAACTAGGAAAAATATGTTCATATGAATGGTATCACATTCAAGATAAAGAAAATGTTAACATAAATACAGGATATGAGACCAAGATCCATTTCCCATAGGATATATAAAGGAGTAAACTCTTAATAAATGATCATTGACTTAAGTTAACTAGAAGCGCTTTTCCATTTTTCCCCATGTAGTTCTTGACAAAGATCTCTCAAAATATTTTTTTCTCTTGGCTTTATTTAGATAATGGTTTTATGTTTACTTTTCCTTGTTGGCTTGAACGACTGCATTCCAATGTCCTTTCTAAGCCTTATGTAGCTCCCTGCATTGCAACTTAAGTACTTAGAAACAGATGGACTGCAATTTTCATTGGAGGGAAGAATTTCTTGATTGTGAATTTTATACATTGACAAATCACATATCTTTCATATATTTATTTGTATGTTAAGGCCTCTTTTTATTATTTATTCATTTTTGGAGGAGGTAGCTAAGATAGCTCAATAGACTGAGTGCTAGGCCTAGAGGCAACAAGACTTGAGTTCAAATCTGACTTCAGACACTTATTAGTTATATGATTGTGGCAAGTCACTTCACACTATTTGCCTCAGTTTCCTCATCTGTAAAATGAGCTGGAGAAAGAAATGGAAAACCACTCCAATATCTTTGCTAAGAAAACTCCATTGATACTATTCTCCATGATGTCACCAAAAAAATCTGACATGAGTGAACAAAAGCCTTCAGTTTTTAGACTCTTTGAAAATTTTCATTTTTAATTTTTTTCCAATTATGTGTAATTTTTAAAATTTACTTTTTCAGAGTTTCAAATTCTCTCTCTCCTTTTCACTCCACTCCATTCCCTAAGACAGCAAGCATTTTTATATAGGGTATATATGTGTAGGCATGAAAATAATATTTCCATACAATCATGCTGTGAAAGAAATGTCAAAAAATGGAGGAAAAAAGTAAAAAAAATAATATGTGTTGGTGTGCACTCGGACATCATCAGTTCTTTCTCTGGAAGTAGACAGTATTTATCTTAGATCTTTGTTGATTATATTTACAATAATTGTTATTAATATGTACAATGTTTTCATGGTACAACTTATTCTCTTTGCATCAGTTCATATAAGTCTTTCCAGGTTTTTCTGAAAGGATCCTGTTTTTCATGTCTTAGTACAATAGTATTCCATCATAATTCATTGCTAGTTTTCTATAAGACTGTCTATATAATGAATGCTTTTGTGTTTCCTCATTGTAGTTGTTCTTATAATTAATTTAATGTACTTCTTTTGACTTCAATATTATGTAGGGTGGCTAGGCTTAAACACTACAAACATATATGCTTTAGAGAATCCAATAAAGCAAAGTGTGAACTAACACTAAAAATAGTTAATAACAAGAATAATAAACATGGAAACTTAAAGTTAAAATGGGTAATATTTGTATTATACGCATACACATGGAATAGCATCTAAATGCCTAAAAGAAAATTTTATTCAAATGCAAACAGAAAAGGTCTTAACAATAGGGGCATTGTAAAAAAAAGGCACTAATAAAGAAAACCAGAAATATTTAATGCATAATATATTAATAATAGCTAAATCAAAACAATAATAAATAAAGCAAACAGAAAAATATGGATATATATCAATACTAAATATTGTTATCCTGAATAATATGCAAATCAAATAATTTATAAGAAGAATATTGGCAACATGCAGTGAATATTGGCAACGTGCAATGAAAATTGTAGAGGGCAGATAAGATGATAAATGCTTCCAAGATTTCATATGAAAATACATAGAATGAATTGAATATTTAGCCTTAATAAAAAAAGAACTGAGAGTAGAGGGGGAATAAAAAATAGTATTTAAAGGGTTTAAAGGGTTAACAGGCACTATATTTATTAGTTATTATTTGTTTATACTATTTTTTATGAAGAAAAAATGTTTGTCACGTGAAGACAATACAAAGACAAGAGTACTAAAGGTTGGAAAAGATAATTTTCAATAATGAAACTTAGTTTTTCATTCAAGATTATAGCAAAACTTGTCAGATGTCCAGCTATGATAATTTGCCATATTCATCAAACTGTAAAATATCCACCCAAAATCATATTTTAAGAATCTTTGTTTGAAGTCCACTGCTCTAGAAGTCATGCCCACATTGAGGGAATTATGAACCCTGATAAATATAATGACATACTTAAAAGCAGTATTGTTTCATAATTACCAAAACTGACAAAAGGAGGTAGACCATTTTAACATGATCTTTCATCATGCCATCAGGAAAAGTTAAGAAATTCATCCAAGAGATGGAGATAACATCTTCATTGAACTGGGAAATTAAAATTACCCATTTTGAATCCCATTGAAAAACTTTGGGCTAAAATCAAAACAACACTTGGAAAAATGAACTGTTCATCAAAGGCATACTTAGTATTCTGGCTGACAGGAGTGTAGATGCATGATGAAGAAATAAACCGTGTTCGAATCTCATGAACACAATTCTAAATCATATAATAACAAGTAAATGCAATGAGAGAACATATTGCATACTAAAATACTTTTTTCAAGATATAAAAGGTTGTAAGGTTTAGTGCACAATTTTAAAAATTTAATTATATTTCTTTGTTCTACATAACATGCACACTTCTATATAAGGCAGCAGCTAGTAACTATAATTCTACCCAGCAAAGTGGTAAGCAGGAGATACCTTGAAAAAATTTGTTTCATTTTTTCCTAGTCTGCAAACATTATTAAGGACCTCCCATTGAGTCAAGCACTGTGCTTTTCTTCAACTCATCAAAAACATTTGTTTAAAACCAAAGGCTAATATTATCTCCAATGGGAAATCACTAGAACCTTTCACAATTAGATCAGAGATGATTAAAGAATATCTACTAGGGCGGCTAGGTGGTGCAGTGAATAGAGCACCAGCCCTGAAGTCAGGAGAACCTGAGTTCAAATTCGGCCTTTGACACTTAACACAAAAACTAGCTGTGTGACTTTGGGCAAGTCACTTAACCCCCAATCGCCTTCAAAAAAACAAAAGAATATCTACTATATTTAGTATTATTTGATACAATATTTGTAATGCTAGCTATAGCAATGAGCATAAGAAACCAAGGGAATAGCTATTGGCAAAGGGGAAGCAAAACATCCCTTTTTGCAAGTGGTATACTAGCTTATAAAGAAAACCTCAGAGAATTTTTTAAAATCAAGGCAATTAATTGTTTCATCAAAGCAATAGCATAAAAAAATCTACAAAAGCACTGATATTAGTATGTAGTACCAAGAAAACCTAGCAGAAAAAAACCAGTAAAATAAAAAAAATATGAAATATACAACATATAAAGCAGCTAGGATTTATCCTACCAAACCACATACAAAGGAATTAAAACTAGAAATATAAAATTGTGTTTAGAGATGAAAGATAACCTTAATAACTGGAGCTGGAGAAGCAAATGACAAACCACTCCAGTAGTTCTGCGAAGAAAACCCCAAATAGGGTAATGAAGTCTCCAACATGACTGAAAAATGACTAAAAAGCAACAACAAAAAATAAATGGAGTTGTTTCTGTGCCTTATTGCCATGCCCAAAATATTAAAAACTTGATACAAGCTAATTGACTTATAGGTATAAAAATTTATAAAAGAACAAAACAGCAAAAATTTTAAGGAAAGTCATGAAAAAGTAAAAGTAAGGGTGAATATTACTGAATCCCAATCAAAAGAATCTGGTAATGATTAAAATGGAAAAAAGTATACCAGTGGAATATAGTAGTAAACAAATCCAACAAGGAAAACATGAAAAAGGTCAGTATCTGACAAAAGTAAAAAACATAAAGTATCAGGAAGATATTTGACAAGAACTACAGGGAAAAATGGAAAATTGTTTCAAGTTAATTTAAGTCATCAAACATTTATAAAGATCTTACTATGTATCAGTAACTATGCTAAGTGCTAAGAATAAAAATACAAGCAGAAAGAAGGACCTGAAGCTCTAATAGAATAAGACAGTACATAAAAGGCAGCTTAAAAAAGTGAAAAGGAAAATGAACGTACCTAACTCCCAGGCATACATAGTAAAGAAAGTTATGTGGAGATAGCAGGGCAGCCTGGAGAACAATGAAGATCATATTGGCCAGGGCCTCCTCCTTAAATTGGAGATTGTGGGATGAGCCAGTCAGAGGGAAAGGATGAGGGGGCAGAGGATACTTCTAATATGAGAAGTGATCCAGGTGTGGAGTGAATTTTCAAACTGAAAAGGTTTCTATGGCATGGCAGACAGAAAATAGGTTTAGACAAGTAACTAATACCATATAACACAATTAATTTCAAATGTATGAATGAGCTAAATTTAAAGAGAATAAAAATTCAAGGGGAAGCAATAAAGTCATATTTTAAAAACTGTAGAAAGTAGACAAATTAATATTTATATATGAAACAGAGGAGATTATAACTGGAAAACAGGAAATTTTTATTATATGATATTTTAAAAATTAGCATAGGAAAAATAAATATAGCTAGAAAAATAAAAAGTACTTATGGAAGAAACTTTGCTTCAAAGATGTCTGAGGAAATTCTGACTTGAAAAATACATGAATATTTGACAAATCTTTAGGGATAGGAACCATTCCCCCAAGAGGCAATTATCAAAGCATATGAACAAATGATTTTACACAGAAAAGAAAATGTTAACAACTAGAAGAAATTCTCCAAATATTACTAATGTAACAGAAGTAGCTAGGTGGTGCAGTAGAAACAATGCCAGTTCTGGAGTCACAAAAAGTTGAGTTCAATTCCAGTCTCAACACTTACTAGCTATATGACTGTGGGCAAGTAACTTCACACTGTTTGCCTCAGTTTCCTCATCTGTAAAATGAGCTGGAGAAGGAAATGGCAAGCCATTCCAGTATCTCTGCTAAGAAAACCCCCAATGGGGATACCAAGAGGCAGAGACAACTGAAAAATAATAATCAAAAAAGGGGATAGGGGAGATTTACCAAACATTTCTGGAGCACCTAAGATGGCAACAAACCGCTTCTGGTAAAAGACATTCTGAGTTTCCCTACCACATGGATGGCAGGATAGTCCATGTCTTTTAAAATAACCAGAATGATACAGTCTCAGTCTCTGTCTCTGTCCCTCTCTCTCTCTGTCTTTGTCTCTTTCTGTCTCTGTCTCTGTCTTTTCCTGCAACATCCAGAAGGGGTGACGGTGTTTTTGACCTACAGCACAGGTACTATGAATTGAATTTGTGATGGGATAAGGGCTACCTTTCTTCCTTCGCCCTTTTTACCCTGTAGCCCTGAGAAAAGGGGATGGAGGTTTTGTTTGTCTATCTTTTTTTTGCAGTTATATGAGCAAGAACTGCAGAGTCTAAGCTAGACCCAAGGTTTCAAAATATGGCAACCTTGGAAACAAGATTTTAGACCAAACATGCAGTCAACCAGCTCAGTGAAGCCCTGAGAAGCCAAGATGTCTAGGACTTAACCCCAAAGAGGGCTTTGGACTTAGAATTTGGTGGGATTAGGTTATATAGGATCTAAACTGTGAGCCTCATTCCTTTTTCCTACCCAGAGCATCAAGTAGTGAAGGAAGGAATTACTCTCTCAAGTATTAGAGACCATGTATATTTATTATTATTATTATACCGTTGAAGTAAATACTTCTTTATCAAAACAAATACAACTCGGAACTGACTAAATGGAATTAGAGTGCAGGGAACACCTGATAATTGAGAGAACACCACTGGCAGTGCCTGGAGTCAATGACAGAGAGACTAATTACTCCCTCCCAAATTCCTTTAGGGGTACTGGAGAACTGAGGAGAATGGGTGAAATATTACACATCTGACCTTCAAGTAGTAAAGGTGAGGGTAGTTACTCTTACACTAATAACATAAAAAGAAAATTAAAGCAAATCAGAGGTATTTCAGATTCATAAAACTGTTAAAATTAATAAAAGATGGAGGTAAATGAAGAATTATTAGAAAAGAGGCACACTAATCCACTCCTGGCAACACTGAATTGATCCAACTGTTCCGCAAAACAATTTAGAATTACAGGAGAAAAAACAATAAATTTTTTACACTCTTTGTTTCAGTGACCCCCTATTACTCCCAAAGGTGGTCAAAATGGAGTGCGAAAATTAAGATTCCCTGTGTACTAAAATATTAATATGTGGATGAGTAAAGAATTGGAATCAAATTATGTGTCCAACATTTCTGGAAAGGATAATTAAGTTGTGGTATATGAAATGAAAAAGAGAATGTTTCAGAGAAACATGGGAAAAGGTAGTTTGGTTCAGAAGGACTCAGGCTAGATCTGAAATCAGAGGACTTAAGTTCAAACTCTATTTCTGACATTTACTATCAATATCACCTTGAGCAAGTTGATATGTTTCTTCCCCAGGAAAATTAAGAGGTTGAACTAAATGAATTCTCAGAATTCTTCTAGCTCTAAATCTATAATACTATGCTCCTAAAATCTGCATAAACTGATACAAGACAAAGACAAAAACTGAAAGAACAAATTTCTAAAATGACTCCTTAGAAATGAAGACAATGCTAAAATCCAACAATTCAGATCAATCATTCTTTAAGCATTTTATGAAATGTTTACTATTTTCTAGGAACTATGCTAGATACTAGAGTTACAAAGAAAAAGGTCAAACAGTTCCTACTCTAAAGGAACTGAAATTATCTAGAGAAACCACACATACAATTATGTACAAAATATTTTATGATGGGATCTAGGATTTCATCAGTATAGGGAGTAGCTGGTGAAGAATAATGCATATAATGTCAGACTTTTTTTTTTTGCCTTTTTCAGAGGGCAATTGGGGTTAAGTAACTTGCCCAAGGTTACGTGGCTAGTTTTTCTGTGTGTGGGTATGAAGTGTCTGAGGCCAGAACCTAATGTCAGACTCTTTTGATGTGTTGGTTAGTTTGCTGAACACTTTTTTTTAAAGAATTTTTGTTATACATTGTACACAGTAACAGCAACATCATGTGATGATCAACTATGAATGACCTAGCTCTTCTCAACAATACAACGATCCAAGACAAGTCCAAAGGACTCATGATGGAAAATGCTAGCCTCACCCTGAGAAAGAAATAATGGACTCTGAATGCAGACAGAAGCATAATAATTTTACTTGCTTTATTTTTTTTCATGGCTTCTTTCTTTTGGTCTGTTTCCTCTTTCACAACATGACTAATACAGAAATTTTTACATCATTGCACATATATAACATATCAAATTGCTTGTTATCTTAAGGTGGGGCATGAGGAAAGGAGGGAGAAAATATGGAATTCATTTTTTTAAATGAATGTTTCAAATTGTCTTTACATGTAATTGGAAAAAATAAAACACTATTTTAAAAGAAAAAAGGGGAAACATTTAAAAAAATAATTTTTTTGAAAGGTCTTGACTCTGAGAAGAGCAGGGACATATTGGGAAATAGAAGTGAAAAACAAAAAGTCATTAATACTTTTTTTTTGAAAGAGCAGATGAGGTCCTTAAGTAGAGTGGTGGCTGTATCAGTTGAGAAAAGGAAATAAGCAATACCATGCAATACCTTTGATAAAACTGATGACTAGGCAACTGTTTAGATATAGAAGGCAGAGGGGTCCAGTGAGGGAGAGTAAACAGTAGAGAATGAGAAAAAGAAATTGAACAGGCCATCAATGAGCTCCCTAGGAAAAAATCTTCAGGACCAGATGAATTTACAAGTGAATTCTATCAAGCATGTAGAGAAAAATTAATTCCAATACTGTACAGACTATCTGGGAAAATTGGCGAAAGAATCCTACCAAATTCTTTTTATGATACAAATATTGTACTGATACCTAAACAAAGAGGAGTCAAAACAGAGAAAAAAAACTATAGACCAATTTCCCTAATGAATACAGATGCAAAAGTTTTAAATAAAATATTAGCAAAAATATTACAACAACTTATCACGAGAATAATACACTTTGATCAGGTAGGATTTATACCAGGAATGCAGGACTGGTTCAATGTTAGAAAAACTATCAGGATAATTGACATATCAGCAAAAAAAAAAAACTATCAGAAACCATATGATTATCTCAATAGATGCAGAAAAAGTTTTTTTTCAAAATACAACACCCATTCCTATTAAAAACACTAGAGAGCATAGGAATGAATGGAGTCTTTCTTAAAATGATAAGCAGCATTCTAATAAGATGGAGGGGGAGGAGTGAAACAAAGAGGTCCATTATCACCATTGTTATTCAATATAATACTAGAAAGAATAACTTTAGCAATGTGTGGGATACAGAGACCCTAACCCAAATTGACTACTCAGAGAACTCTCAAAGTGAAGGTAGAAAGATTTATTAGAATTTTGCGAGAAGCGTGCTGAGTACAGTCTCTGGGACAGCACCCAGAGAGAGGAGGCCGAGGTATAGAAGCCAAAGCTGGGTTAAATAAGCAAGGGTTATATGCCCCTCCCAAAATTAACCTAATTATCACTAATGAGGCTCTAATCTTATTAGATAACATACATAATATATGAGGTCCATTACACAAGCACAGTAACAACCTCAGAATACTGTACCCCCCTCAGTCTAACCTAGATACATCCTTATCTGGGCATGGGTGACCCAAGGCCACTGCCTGTTCCCTGATTGGTCAAATCCACCTGCTGCTGTCAGCTCCTTCCATTCAACATTGTTTCATTTTAGTATTATCTAGGAGTTCTCTGGGAACTCAACTCCCTTCCAAGGCTACTGCCTCAACTTCCCCAAGGACCAGGAACTCAACTTCTTCCCAAGGCTACTTACTGCCTGTTACTTTTTATCAGTAGTCTTGTTCAGCAATTCTTTCAGTACTGTAGAAACTTAACCCTTTGTTACCTTTCACAGTACCATTCCTTTCCCCAAACTCCCCAATCTAGAAATATCTCTAATTTGGTCTCAATAGTTAATCCAATCAATCGTATTAATACTCAATAGCTCTTACATTACCTTGAAATATGCAATGATTAGGGGCGGCCAGGTAGCACAGTGAGTAAGAGCACCGGCTCCAGTGTTGAGAAGACCTGGAGATCGAATCCCGGGCTCAGACACTTAGCATCCACCCAGAAAGACCTGGCCGTGTAACCTTGAGCAAGTTACTTAACCCCTATTGCTTAAAAAAAAAAAGAAATATACAATGACTTATACATGGGGAAACAATACTGAACTTAGTTACAAAATACAATGAAGTAATAAGAATGTATATATGATATTCAGAATGGGGAAACTTCACTGTAAGCCATTCCACACAGCAATAAGAGAAGAAAAAGAAATTAAAGGAATTAAAATAGACAAAGAAGAAACTAAGTTATCACTCTTTGTAGATGATAAAATGATACACTTATAGAGAATCAAGTAAAAAAAACAACTTTAATAATAATAAATAATAACTTTAGCAAAGTTGTAGGATATAAAATAAATCCACATAAATCATTGGCATTTCTATATATTACTAACAAAGCCCAACAGCAAGAAAGAAAGAGGAATTCCATTTAAAGTTATGGTAAATATTATAAAATATTTAGGAGTCTACCTACCAACAAAAACCCAAAAACTATAAGAACACATTTACAAAACACTTTTCACACAAATAAAATCACATCTAAACAATTGGAAAAACATCAGTTGCTCATGGGTAGGCCGAGCTAATATAATAAAAATGACAATTCTACCTAAATTAATTTAGTTATTCAGTGCAATATCAATCAAACTACCAAAAAAGTTATTCTAGAGCTAGGAAAAAATAATATCACAATTCCTCTGGAAGAACAAAAGGTCCAGAATATCAAGGGAATTAATAAAAAGAAATGCTAGGGAAGGTGGCCTAGACATACCAAATCTTAAATTATATTATAAAGCAACAGTCATCAAAACTACTTGGTACTGGCTAAGAAATAGAGGGGCAGATCAGTGGAATAGGTTAGGTACATAAGACACTGTAGTCAAAGATTATAACAATCTACTGTTTGATAAACCCAAAGACCCCAGCTTCTGGAATAAGAACTCACTGTCTGACAAAAAGTGCTGGGAAAACTGGAAAACAGTATGTCAAAGACTGGGCATAAACCAATATCTGACACCAAAATAAATATACCAAAATAATTATATATTTTGTATATCAAAATAAAGTCCAAATGGGTACACGATTTAGATATAAAGGCTGGTACTATAAACAAAGTAGGGGATCAAGCAAAAGTTTATCTGTCTGATTTACAGAGAATAGAGAAATTTATGACCAAACAAGAGATAGAGAACATTATGAAATGCAAAATGGATTATTTTGATTACATTAAATTGAAAAGTTTTTGCAAAAAAAAAATGTCAATGCAAACAAAATTAGGAAAGAAGCTGAAAACTGAGAAAGAATTTTTACAACTCATATCTCTGATAAAGTCCCCATTCCTTTTCTTCTTTTTTTTTTTGGGGGGGGGGGAGGAGAGGATGGAAGGCAAGGCAATTGGGCTTAAGTGACTTGCCCAAGATCACATAGCTAGTAAGTGGGTCAAGTGCCTGAGGTTGGATTTCAACTCAGGTCCTCCTGACTCTATTCACTATATCAGAGCTCTATTCACTGTGCCACTTAGCTGTGCCCTAATTTCTAAAATATATGGAGAACTACAAGTCATTCCCCAATTGATAAATGGTCAAATGATATGAACAGGCAGTTTGCAGAGGAACAAATTGAAGCTATCTATAGTCATATGAAAAAATGCTCTAAATCACTATTGATTAGAAAGATATGAATCAAAACAACTCTGAGGTACCACATCACACCCATCAGATTGGCTAATATGACAAAACAGGTAAATAAAAAATGTTGGAGAAGATGTGGGAAAGTTGGAACACTAATTCATTGTTGGTAGAATTGTGAGCTGATCCAACCATTCTGGAGAACAATTTGGAACTATGCTCAAAGGGCTATAAATATGTGCATACCCTTTGACCCAGTAATACCACTTCTAGGGCTGTAATCCAAAGAGATCATAAAAATAGGGAAAGGACCCACATGTAAAAAAATATTTATAGCAGTTCTTTTGGTGGTGGCCAAGAACTGGAAATCAAGAGGATGCCCATCAATTGGGGAACGGCTGAACAAGTTGTGGTATATGAATGTAATGGAATACTATTGTGCTATAATAAATGCTAAACAGCTGGACTTCAAAAAAAAACCTGGAAAGAGTCATATGAACATCTGATGCTGAGTGAAGTGAGCAGAACCTGGAGAACATTGTATATGGTAATAGTCACAGTGACTGACTTTGATAAACTTAGCCCTTCTCAGCAATGCAAGGACCTAAAACAATTACAAAGGACTCATGATAGAAAATGCCATCCACATCCAGAGAAAGAACTATGGAGTCTGACTGTAGAGTGAAGCAACCCATTTTCTTCTTTTTTTTTTTTTTTTTTTGGTTTTGTTTTTTCTTTCTCATAGTGTGATGGTAATGTGAATCTGAAGATCTTCCCTGCCCCTTAATAAGCCTAAGGGAATTTGAAGACCATCCCTGCTTTGAAAATAAACTCTGCCCCCTAATGGGCTGAATGTAATTACATGGAAACTGTAGTGGAAGGAGTTTGCTGAAGGGTGGAGCAGAGCCTACAGGAAGCTGGGAGTCAGAGCCAGCTAGGCATGGTTGGGAGGACAGCGTGCTTCTGAGGGAGACAGACTGCCTTGTAAGGAGAAGCTGGTATTTGCCACCTGCTAGGACAGCTAGGCTTGTGCTGGTTTGTGGGAAGGCAAGGCAATTGGGATTAAGTGACTTGCCCAAGGTCACATAGCTAGTAAGTGGGTCAAGTGTCTGAGATGGATTCAAAGTCAGACTAGATTAATAAGAAAATAATTGTTTACCTCTCTATTTAGAGCAGAGATAGATTTTAGAACAATTGATGGTATTCTAACTAAAGAGCTACATAAGATGTACCAAGAAAAGGTACTTAATGTTAGACTGAATGGAGAAGGGGGAACCACCTCTACAGATACTCCTGAACCATTGTATCCAAGTTTACCACACCTTCAGGGAGAATAGGAAATAAGCCAAATCCCAGTCCAGATTAAAAAAATACAAAGACATGATTACAGCCCCCATATTGTTTAAACCATATATTAGAAAAATGGATCAACTACTGTAACTAGGGCATTGACAGATACTGGGGCAGAGGCCTACCTTATGTATGAAAACCCTGATAAATTCAAACATGGAACTCCTATTATCATCACGGGCCTGGGAGGGGCTAAAATATCAGCCAGACATGTTAAACAAACAATGAAAATTGGACAATTACCTGAGAAAGAATATACTGTGGTTATTATACTAATTCCTGAATACATCACTGGAATAGACATATTGAGAGGCATGACTCTGAATTTACCTGAAGGAAGATACCAATTTGCAGTAAGAAAAATAGGAAGTAATACAATTTTAGTGGGAAAAATAAAAATGGACCCAATCACTTTACCTCAGCCTTCTGAAGTAATTACTAATACTATAAAGGAATAAGCTGAAGCAGGAGTATTAGTTCCTATAACCACAGGATGGAATAATCCTGTCTGGCCATTAATAAAATCAGATAGGATGTGGAGAAAGACAGTGGATTATAGACAAATGAACAAGGTGAGCCTTCCCTTGTATGCTGCTGTTCCAGATACCATCACCTTAATAGAAAGGATCCAGAAATATGATGGGACTTGGGATGCAGTTATTGATTTAGCCAATGCTTTCTCTACCATGCCAATAGACTCTAAACAATGGGGCAAGTTTGCTTTAACTTGGCAGGGAACACAATATACACCATGAGGATATCTGAATAGTCCTACTATTTGTCATAGGATTGTGGCTGAACATTTGGATGAACTAAAGCTACCTCATGTATAGCTTACCCATTACATTGATGATATTATGGTACAAGGAAAAAATGTAAAAGAAGTGGAGAAGAGCTTGATGCTTTTATTTGAGAATATGAAAAGCAAATGGTGTCAAATTAACCCTGCAAAGATTCAAGCACCAGCTCAAAATGTAAAATTTTGGGGTATACAATGGAATAAAGAGCTGCAAGAGATTCTTCTGCAAGTCCGACAAACGATTCAGGATTTTCCTATCCCCACCGATAAGAAAGAGGCCCAAAAGTTTACATGATTATTTGGATATTGGTGACATCACATACCATATCTTGGACAGATTTTGAAACCCTTATATGAAATTACTAGGAAGAAATATGAATTTTATTGGGGACTTGAGCAGAGTAAAGCTTTTGAAGAAGCCAAGGCTGCTCTACAACATAACTAATGTGAAAATATGTTTAATAGGAATGTATATGTAAAGCTTATATCAGACTCCATGATATCTTGGGGAGGGGTTAGGAGAGGGAGGGTAAGAAAATTTAAAACTTATAGAAGTGAATGTTAAAAACTAAAACTAAATAAAATTTTTAAAAGATAGTTAAAAGTCATACTATGAATGAAAAGTCTTCTAATTTGATCATAGATTTAGAGATGGAAGGCATCTTACAGGTTATCTTATTCAACTACTTCATTTTAGAAATGAAGAAACCTCAAGCCCAACATCACAGAGTACTAACCATCAGTGGTAAAGTAGCAGACAGAGACAGGATCTGAACCTGTGTTCTACAACTCCAGATCCAGCATAATTTCCTCTATACTTTACAGCATAATGGAATGCACAGCACTTTTTACTTCCTCTGAGTGATGGGCCTGTAGTCAGGAGGAATTGAATTTAAATCTGACTTACTAGTTATAGGACCCTGGCCAAGTCACATAACCTCTTTTGCCTCAGTTTCTTCAACTGAAGAATAGGAATAATAATAGTACCTACATCTAGCGTCATTGTGGCTATAAAATAAGATGATATTTACAAAGGGTTTAGCAAAGTGCCTGAAACATGTTGTTCTTCAGCTGTTTCAACCATGTCTAGCTGTTTGTGAATACAATTTGAAATTTTCTTGCAAAGTTACTTGAGTAGTTTGCCATTTCCTTCTCCAGCTCATTTTACAGGTAAGGAAACTAAGTTAAGTGACTTGCCCAGGGTGACAGAGCTGGTGGGTATGCGAGGGTCACATTTGAACTTGGGTCTTCCTGACACTAGGCCTAGCCCTCTATCCACTGCACCACCTAGCTGACCTCCTAAAACATAGTGGTTACTAAATGCTTATTCTTTCCTTCGCCACCCTAACCTCTCCTTCCCAATCTTGTTCAGTTTGAATATGTGTTGTATTTTTCTACCAGATTTCAAATGCTATAAAATTCAAGGGCTACATCTTACTTAGTATTTGGCTTGCTCTCACTGCATAAGTGTTCTGCATATAAGAGGAATTTAATAAATATTTGTCGAATGGGTAAAAAAAGAGTAGAGAATGACTACAGAATTGTCTCACTGACAAATCCAATTCACATGCATGTCAGGACATCACCCTTGTGATGGCTTTGGCCCTCTTAAAACAAAGGATGAATAACCACAACAACCAACCTGAGGGACTGAAAAAACAGGGGTACCATCAAAAAGAAAGTCATGAAGAAGGATAGGTTTAGGGATAAGGGAAACGATTAGAAGTTCTGTTTTGTACATTTTAAATTCCAACGAGATATCCTGTTGAAACTGTCCAGATAGTTGGTGATGTGGTATTAGAGCTCAGGAGAGAGATCAGAACTAACTATAGAGAGCTAGGAGGCATCAGATTAAGGATGGCAATTAGACAGAACTGATTTCAAACTAGTAAAAACTAAGATTCAAATCCTTTGTGTTAAGGAATAGTAAATTACAAAAATGGAAGATTATATGTACTAAGTCACAATCTCTATATCAGATGATTTTGCTTAACTTCATTCCTTATGGGGGTACAAGTGGATCAGGTGTTGATTATCAAGAAGTGCTAGATATGTCAAAACAAAGTGCATCAAAAATTGACAAAATGAGGGAAAGGAAAGTTTGTACTAGGTTATCTCAAAGGTATCTTCTAATACTGATACACTATAAATATAAGCATGCCATATATATATATATATATATATATATATATATATATATATCTTAAAGTAGACATCAGAAATATCTTCACTGCTAAGATATAAAACCAGGCTCATTATGTGTATTATTCAGCCATGTGACCTGAGAGGTTTTGTTTTCTTTCTTAATTTATGCCACATTTATTAAAAAGTCTGTGGCACCCATCAGAAGATTTTTTTTAGATGAAATCACTTTGATAAAGTAAACACCCCTTCTTCTAACCTCAGCATATTTTGATGAATTAGCAAAAATCTAAGAATGCTTTATCACATTAAGGACTATCAGTTTTATAAGCACCCTCAAAATATCCATTATTTTACCTAAATAATAGTATCACAGATTCTGTGATTTGAAGAGGTTTCTGAGGCCACAGAGTTCAACCCCTAAATAAGAAGGAAATCTTTTATAACATGTCTGAGGAGTGGTGATATAGCCTCTGCTTCAAGATCTCCAGTATTTGAGAATTCACTGTTTTAAGAAAAATTCATTCCAGCTGTTTGTTGTTATGTTAGGAAGTTTTTGCTTATATTGATCCAAAATCTAGTGCCATCCCAACCATAGTTCCTAGGTTGCCTTCTGGAATCAAGAAGAGAAAGCCTAAGATATTTTCTAAACCATTACCTTCCAAATATTTTGAGAAAGCTAAAATAATCCTGGGTATCTAGGTGGCACAGTAGATAGAGCACGGAGTCTGGAGTCAGGAAGACTCATCTTCCTAAGTTCAAATTCAGCCTCAGACATTTAATAGTTATGTGACCCTGAGCATTCCACTTAACTTTGCTTGCCTTAGTTTCCTCATCTGTAAAATGAATTGGAGAAGGAAATGGGAAATCACTCCAGTATCTTTACCAAGAAAACCCCAGCTGAGTTCATGAAGAGGGGACATGACTGAAAAATGGCTGAATAACAACAAAAAGTTTTCCTTCCAAGTACTCTCTTCTCCAGGCTAAGCATCCTTAGTCTTCTCAAATGATTGTGGAGTGGAATGCCTCACCTCACCATGCTGGATGTATGTAATAGACATATTCTATCTTGTTAATGAACAAATGTGCTAGTGATAAAATGTGAAGCGAAGATAAATAAGCTTACTCTTCTATTTCCAGAATGAGTTAGTAGTCTGTGCGAATCAACCCATTAATCAATAATTATTAATAGTTGACTATGTGCTAGGTACTGTGCTAAATGTTGGGGATACAAAAGAGGGAAAAGATAGTCTCTGTCCTCAAGGATTTTACAATCTAATGAAGGAAAGAGTAGCTAGTTATTCAAATTTTGTATACAACCAACCCCCCCCTTGCCCAAATCGATCTATTATCATACCTTAGTGATAATCATATATACACACATATATGCACATACATGTAATATATACATATGTACAAACGCATATAGATGTATTAATGCATATGTATGTATTATATACATGATATATGGAGATAGATATAGATATACTACAGGTATTTCTGTAGTAATTTAAAGCTTATCAAGTGTTTTGCTTTCCAAAATATTCTATGAAGTATGTAGTATGAAGATCACATGCATATTCTTTAATAGGAAACCGAGATGCCAACCAAGAATTTTAGTGACTTGACCAAATACATAGAGCTGGTAGGTGGCAGAGATGGGACTTAACCCTTCTCTTTTTATTCTCCATCTAATGCTTTCTTGTACCCCATTCTGATCATGCATTGATGGAGCTATACAGGGAATTAAAAAATAACCAGATAATTTGACAAATCTTCAGAGGCATTTTGTAGTGTGAAGAAATAGGTTGTAAAGCATTTCACAATTCTGTCTGAGTATACCATGTTCTTATTTCTCCTCCAGTCCTGTTGAAAACTGCTCAAGAAATGAGGATATAATACTCCTTGTTGACTTGGCCTTCAATATGTTCTTGGCATTTTATTTTGGATTACGGGTAAGTAACTAAAATGGTAGGAAGAGTATTATTGTTACAGAGATTTCAATACAAGAAGTATGAAATAAACCATTTTTGTAAAAAAATCTGTTGATTTCCAATGACATCTAAGGTCTCTTTTAGGTCTCAAGCCATGTTCCTCTGAACACATGTGAAAATGATTTGTCAGTTATAAACACTGTATAGTTCTGAGGAATTATTACTATCACTTTATACTTTGTCCCATTATCTTAGTTAATTGTTGGTTTCCTAAATATATTATTAAGTCCTAATGATAACTCATACTTCTAGAAAACTTTCCTGAGAATAACCATGTGAGAGATAGGGTTAAAATAGCATTATGCTCATTTTACAAGTAAGAAAATCGACTATTATATAGTTCAAAAGACTTGCCAGAGAGTCTACACTTAATCAATGTAGAGCAGTTGCTCAAAACCAGGTCTTCTTATCTTCAGTACTGTGTTGTTCCCACTTCACTAATCACTTATCATTATAGTATTTATCTATGATTTCTATATAGACATTATCTGTGAAGTAAGAGCTTTGGATCAGATGATTTCTAATGGTCCCTTCCATGTCTAAATATATGACCCTCTGATCCTAAACATATCAAACACATCTCACGCTGGATATTTCACTAGCCTTATTGGCAAAATATTATCTTAATATAAGCTATTTGGTATTATTGCTGTTGTCATTTATTTTGTTTGTTTTGTTTCTTTTGAAGCACAAGATAGCCTTTATACTGTACAACAGAAAATGCAAAATCAATGCAAATAATTCATAATACCCCACAGACAATTGTAGCGCCAATGCAATATTTACAGCTCCCACAATCATGATAAAGACTGTGACTATAACTATCACATGACGTTTGATCACAAAATATGCCAAAATCTCCTGATAGAGGATAGAACTGAAAGATTTATTTAGATACCAGAAAGCCAAACCCTAAAACCAATAAGCTGATTCCATCATAGTACCAAAGATATTCAGAAGCCATAATAACACTGAGAGCCACAGCATCCTTCAGCCTTCCCACAAACCAATACAAGATCAATATTTACTCACACACCTCTCTATCTCCTTGCCTGAGCTCCTCTGTCCCCCACCATCTGGCTAGCTCTGACCACCTTCCTGTGGGCTCTGCTTCCCTTCAGCAAAACTCCTCCCACCACAGGTTCCATGTGATTACATTCAGCCTATTAAGGGGCAGAGTTTATCTTCACAGCAGGGAAGCTTCCTGTGATTACATTCAGCCTATTAGGGGGCAGAGTTTACTTTCAAAGCAAGGGAGGTCTTCAGACTCCTTCATAGGTCTATTAAGGGGCAGGGAAGATCTTCAAATTCCCATTCTCATTACATTTGGCCCCCAGATCTTTCATGTCCCTTACATAGCAAAAGTACATTAACAATAAATGAGAATTTAAGGATAACTGGTGGAAAAACTGGTGTCAACAGAACTTTGCAACAATATAACAGAAATAATATAAAAACTGTGCACATAAAACAATAGCTTAGGGTCAAGCCCCCCTTCTTTTTCCCCTCAAACAAATGAGGATCAAAATATTGAGGTAAGGAGCAAAGGTCTGTTTTCCAAAGCTACTTCAAGCTGAAATTGGACATGAAGCTTTCCCTGCCCCAAAAGGTCCCATTCAAGAATTCAGTTCTTTAGCTGTCATCTGGAGCTTGGTCAATGCCAGGTCCAGGATGTCCCAATTGAAAAGTCAGATCTTTAGCCATCATCTGGAACTTGGTTGACACCAGGTCCAGAGGTAGGACATCACCAGTCATGGAGAGGGGGCGAGATCCAGCTTAAGCAATCAGGTATCTGCAGGTGAAGGATACTAATCCTGCAGAAAAAAAAATTTTGCAAACAAGTTTAACAGATAACAAGTCAAAAAGAAACAAATAGAGGGTTAGCCGTGCCTCTAGAGTCCATGAACTCACTATCATAACTTCATTCACAGCAGAATATGTGACACTGTCCTCCTCGCTCTATTCCAATGGCTTTATACACTGTCACAAGCTCAGCACATTGACCACTTCCACCTATCCCAGCGCTTCCTTTAATGTGGGTCTCCCTGAAGGTGTGATAAACTTGAATACAGTGGTTCAAGAGCATCTGTAGGGGCAGTTCCCACTTCTCTACTCTGTTTAACATCAAGACCATTTTCTTGATACATTTTGTATAGTTCATTAGTTGGAATACCATCAATTTTTTTTTTTAAATCAACCCCTGTTCTCAACAGAGCAGTAAACAATTCTTTTCTTGGCAATCTATTCTGACTTTGAATCTACTGGCTATTTACTCTTCTCTCTCAAGGAAATTTATCATTTTCCCATTCTCCTAAGTCACTTAGCTGTGAAATCTTGTCCAGCACCTCTGACAGAGGGTGTCCTATTTCACCAATTAATAGTCATAAGTAAGTGTTTATAAGCAGAAGAAGTTATCTTCACCATGACATTTCTATGAGGAACTGCTAAGGGGATTTCATGATACGTATCTGCATTTCCAACCTTGATAGGAGTTTTCATTATTTCTTCTTTCAACTTTATCATGCAGTCTCTAAGTGAGTACCAGAGTCTGTCTCCACTAGGCCACATAGAATTAGCGGGATACATTCTATTGCATCCATCAGCAGCTAAATCTAACAGATTGGTCGTGTTCCCTCCTGCCAAATGAAAATCTCTAAAAGCCTGCTGGACAAAAGGATTCTGGCAAATACTTACAAATTTCAAGCAGTCTATTTTATCACTACCCCAGCAGCTCCTTCATCAGTGATTCTTACCACTTAAGACACTAAGGATTCTCCCATCCTTTGGTTGAATCTGCTCAAAATATCAGTAATTTCTTGCTGAGTGAAATCATCAAGTATCTCCTTAAAACACTGCTTGCCCTCCCTGACTCTCCTGCTTTCTCCTCAGTATGGGGCAAGCTTCTGCCTCTGTAAAAGCTTCACCATAAAACAATGTAACATTCAGTAATACTGGTATCACTCTCCTGGCAGTCATTTTGTAATGGTAATAGGAATTTGAAGATCTTCCCTGCCTCTTGTAATGGGAATGTAAATTTTAAAGATCTTCCCTGCCCCTAGGCTAAAGTGCACCAGGAGCCTGGGGTGGGAGGCTTGTTTTTCAGTAGATACTTCTTGATTGGCCAGTGAGTCAATAAGATTGTTACATTCTCTGAGCCAGGAGAAGGCTATATAAGCCCTGATGTGAGGCTTTGTTTCCAGGCTCACTTTGAGAAGTGTTCTGTGATTTGATGTGGATTATGGGAAGCCGTTGTCCAGAGACCCCCGGCTTTGAAAAACCCAGATGTTGAAACCCAGATGTTGATTTGGTATGGATGTAATGGCTGGACAGTTTGGAAAGCTGTCTACTTGATCTGTTTCTGTCTTGATAATTCTGCCTGTATACTTTGAAGTTCAGGGTGCTGACCTTTTTCCCCTGAACAAGGTAAACAATATATGTTTGACTGATTAAAGTAAGCTTGTTAACCCATTTTGAGTTGCTTTCCTTTATCAAAGCAGATCCAAGAACCTATGTTGGCAGCAAACCCTGAGGATGCTTGGGGTGCTTGCTGCCACACCCCTTTTATTTGCAATCAAAAAGGTAATTAGCACCCTGTTCCAAGTTAATGATTGTGTCAAGTATAAAGACCCAGAAATTGGGAATCCCATAGTGGGATGGACTTGTTGACATAACAGGAAGGGGCAGAAGAGGGAGGAGCTAACACCATATATAAGGAAAAGCCCAAGCTAAGAGAGGCCAGAACTTCTGGGAGAGAGCATTGGAGAGGCTGAGCAGGTACTGCTGGAGAGAGAGAAACAACTGCCAGGAATGAGAATTGCTGAGAGAGAGAAAGACAACTGCCAGGATCCTGAGAACTCTTGAGAACTGCTATAAATTGAGAACAAAATGGAGAACAGAACTCGTGGTGCCAGAACTTCTCCTGAGAACTTCTTCTGAGAACCGAATTGAGAACTGCTGAGAAGAGAGGAAAACTGTGAGGAAGCATGACTGTGGTGCCGATACTCTGTCGGTCTGTTTTGATGTTACTTTGTCAGATTTGTCTGCTGATATAGGACGGTGCTGTTGTTACAGAAACCCTGGAGCCTTGCTGTCAGATTTGTCTGCTGATAGAGGACGGTACTGTTGTTATAGAAACCCTGAAACCTTGCTGCTGGTTCAGAATCCCTGAAAGAGGATTTTCTTGTTGTATGTTTCCATAAATCCTGGAGGAGGGTCTTGCTGATGTTTTCAGAAGTCCTGGCACTATACTAATTATCTGTGCTAATTCCTCAGATCTTGTTGTTGGTTCCATGTTGATTTTTCAGGGAGAAAATGAATTGATGAGGGTACTGGTAATGTGAATGCATGTTATTGTGGCTTTGTTAAGCTTTATCTTCCTAGGAACAGAAACTGTGAAGGACTTGAAGTGGACTTGGCACTGTGAGCTTCAGTATGGAACAGAAACTGGACAAGGAGCTGGACAACAAGGAGCTGGTAGGAGCTGTGACTATGGAAGGGGAACCATGGATGTGGAGAGACATCCTCAAGTCAGGATGAAAATACCTCTCCTTGGGTATTTAATGAAAACTGAGAAAATCCTGATTTACTAGGGGTGGGGAACTTTGACCTTTACATTTAGATGACTGAGTTAAGGACTTACTAATTAAGGATTATTGGAAACTAATTTCCAATCAAAAAGAAAGACTTTTTGATTGAAGAGATTAAGACAATGTGGCCTACTGGTAGAGGACTTTGACCTTTGTACTTTGTGTCAATTAAGGAGGCTTGCCTCCTTAAGGGTGATTGAATTAACAACTTACTAAATGAAGGACTTACTAAATGAATGTTATCTTTTGCTTAAAATTAGGTGACCACTTTGGTGAAAACTGTGTGGCCATTTTAGTAATAAGTTGCTATGCCATAACATTCTGAATGCTGTATTTTGATTTTCTGTGAATATTTTGTCTTAGTTTGTTACTGAATAAATAAGAGAGTTCACTATGCTTTGTAATCAGAATCTTGAAAGCTGTTCATAGTAGCAGTCCTCTGGAAAGCTTCTCATGCTCAGCTTTACATGTTGTCATAGCAACTAGGCTCAGACTCTCCCAAAGCTGTATGAACTTTCCTCCTGTTATTTTTTTTCTTCTTTTTCTGAGCCAAATTTACAACAGCCCTGTGCTTCTAGAGACTCTCCAGTACTCTCTCCTTTCACCTGAGACTCTCCATGTTACTCTTCTAAAGGAGATGGTGAATGCTGACACTTAGCCAACCCTTGTTACAGCTTGTCTTTGAATTTACACTCAATATGGAAGCCTGTCAGTGAAACCTAGCCTCTTCTACTCACTACCTCCAGCTCTCTCCCAGGTTTTATTGGTATTCTTTGCAAACATGTTTCTAAATCTAAAAATTCTCCCTGCTGTAGTCTCTGTTCCCAGTTTTCACAGAACCCTCTACTTTAAGACCATTCCCTCGCTAGGGAGGCATAAGGCATATCCTCCTGGGATAGCCATTTCTTCTTCTAAATACTTTCTGCCTCCAACTACAGGTCTGCTTTTCACAATCCCCTCCTCACCACTAAATATAGCACCAATGCAATATTTACAGCTCCCACAATCATGATAAAGACCGTGACTATAAGTGTCACATAACATTTGATCACAAAATATGCCAAACTCTCCTGATAGAGGATAGAACTGAAGGATTTAGAAACCAGAAAACCAAATCCCAAAACCAGTAAGCTGATTCCACCATAGCACCAAAGATATTCAGAAGCCATAATAACACTGAGAGCCATGCCATCCTTCAGCCTTCCCACAAACCAATACAAGATCAATATTTACTCACACACCTCTCTATCTCCTTGCCTGAGCTCCTCTGTCCCCCACCATCTGGCTAGCTCTGACCAGCTTCCTGTGGGCTCTGCTTCCCTTCAGCAAAATTCCTCTCAGCACAGGCTCCATGTGACTGCATTCAGCCTATTAGGGGGCAAAGTTTACTTTCAAATAAGGGGAGGTCTTCAAACTCCCCCCTAGGTCTATTAAGGGGCAGGGAAGATCTTCAATTCCCATTCTCATTACAACAATGTACCAAAAGTATAAAAAAAATGACTCACGGTATTTCTTTTTTATTATTATTTGTTCATGGTTTTCAACAAAGATTTTGAGTTTTACATTTTCTCCCCCTGCTTTTGCTCCCCCCTCCCTAAGATGGCATTCAATCCAATATGAGCTATACATGTTGGTTGGTTGTTGTCCTTTGTTCTCAAAGAGGACTAAAATGACAAACACTATGCTTGAGTTGAGTTCTGATGTGTTCAGTGGTGGCTGATCAGACCCATACAAACACAGAATATTCTACCACAGGTCAGGTACAAATAGTCCATGTGAACATTTGGGGTAGACTTTCTAAATATATATTTACAATCATATTAAACATATTTCCACATTAGTCATGTTGCAAAAAAGTATTAGAACTGAAGGGGAAAAATATGAGAAAGAAGAAACAAAAAACAGAAAAAAAAACTGTATGCTTTGACTGGCATTCATATTCCATACTTTTTTCTCTGTATGTGAACAGCATTTTCTATTATGAGTCTTTTGGAATTGTCTTAGATCCTTGTATTGCTAAGAAGAGTTAAGTCTATCAAAGTTGATCATTGCAAAATGTTGCTGTTACTCTATACAATGTTCTGATTCTGTTCACTTCACTCAGCATCAATCCATGTAAGTATTTCCAGGTTTTCAGAAATCCACCTGCTTATCATTTCCTACAGAAAAATAGCATTCCATTACATTAATATACCAAAATTTGTTCAGCCTTTCCCAATTGATGGGCATCCCCTCAATTTTCAATTCTTGGCCACCACAAAGAGCTGCTATTAAATAGCTTTGTACATGCTGTTTTTTGGTAGATTGTTTTTTTTTCTTGTTTTTATGATAGATTGCTTTGGGATACAGACCTAGAAATGATATTTCTGGGTCAAAGGTTATGCAGTTTTATAGTCCTTTGGGCATAGTTCCAAATTGCTCTGCAGAATGGTTGAATCAATTCACCACTCTACCAACAATGCATTAGGGTCTCGATTTTCTCACATCTCCAACATTAACATTTTCCTGTTGTATCATGTTATACAAAATGATAGGTGTGATGTGGTACCTCAGAATTGTTTTAGTTTGCATTTCTCTAATTAATAGTAATTTAGAGCATTTTTCATATGACTATACATAGCTTTAATTTCCTCTGAATACTGCCTGTTCATATCCTTTGATCATTTATCAATTTGAGAATGACTTGTATCCTTATAAATTTGACTCAGTTCTATATATATTTTAGAAATGAGGCCTTTGTTAGAGACACTGGCTGTAAAAATTGTTTCCCAGTCTTTTCCTTCCCTTCTAATAGTTACGGCATTGATTTTGTGCAAAACTTTTTTAATCTAATGTAATCAAAATTTTCTATTTTCCATTTCACAATATTCTGTATCTCCTCTTTGGTTATAAATTTTTCTCCCTAGATCTAACAGGTAAAATACCCCTTCATCCCTTAATCTGCTTAGAGTATCACCCTTTATGTCTAAATCATGTACCCATTTTGACCTTTTCTTGGTGTATGGTAGAAGATGTTGCTCTATGCCTTGTTTCTGCCATACTATTTTCCAGCGAAAAGGTTTTGTTAAATAGTGAGTTCTTATCCCAGAAGCTGGAGTCTTTGGATTTATCGAAGAGTAGATTACCATAATCATCAATTACTGTGTATCGTGTACCCAATCTATTCCACTGATCCACCACTCTTTTTTGCAGTCAGTACCAAGTAGTTTTGATGACTACTGCTTTATAATCGTTTTATATATGCTAGGGCTGGTTCACCTTTCCCTTGCATTTTTTTTCATTATTTCCCTTGATAGTCTATACCTTTTGTTCTTCCAGATGAATTTTGATATTGCCTTTTCTAGCTCCATAAGTTATTTTACATAGTTTGATTGGTATGGCACTAAATAAGTAAATCAATATAGGTAGAAGTGTCATTTTTATTATATTAGGTTGGCCCACCCATGAGTAACTAATATTTTTCCAATTATTTAGATCTGACTATTTGTATGAAAAGTGTTTTGTAATTGTGTTCATATAGTTCCTGGGTCGGTCTTGGCAAGTAGAACTACCAAATATTATATGTTGTCTACAATTACTTTTTTTAATAGTTAATTTATTTATTTTTAGTTTTCAATATTCACTTCCATAAGTTTTACATTTCCCCCCCAAAGATGGCCTGCAATCTGATATAGGCTCTACACATACATTCCTATTAAACATATTATCACATTAATCATATTGTATGGAAGAATTATAATGAATGGGAGAAACCATGAGAAAGAAAAAACAAAACAAAAAAGAAAATAGTCTGCTTCACTATACATTCGGACTCCGTAGTTCTTTCTCTGAATGTGGGTGACATTTTCCATCATGAGTCTTTTGTAATTGTTTTAGGACCTGGCATTGCTGAGAAGGGCTAAGCATGTCAAAATTAGTCATCACACACTGTGGATGTTACTATGCACAATGTTCTCCTGGTTCTGTTCACTTCACTCAGCATTAATTCATATAAGTTTTTCCAGTTTTTGCTGAAGTTCACCTATTCAGCATTTCTTATAGTACAATAGTATTTCATTACATCCATATAGCACAATTTGTTTAACCATTCACCAATTGATGGGCATCCCCTCAATTTCCAGTTCTTGGCCACCACAAAAAGAGCTGCTATAAATAGTTTTTTACACGTGAGTCCTTTTCCCATTTTTATGATCTCTCTGGGATACAGCTCCAGAAGTGGTATTGCTGGGTCAAAGGTACATTTTTATAGTACATAGTTCCAAATTGTTCCCCAGAATGGTGAAACTCCACCAACAATGAATTAATGTTCCAAATTTCCCATGTCTTTTCCAACATTTATCATTCTACAGTTACTCTAAATTGATTTTCTCTTTATATTATCTCTTGCTGCTGGACTTTGTTAGCAATATATAGAAAGGATAATGATTTATAGGGCTTTATTTTATGTCATGCAACCTTTGCTAAAGTTGGTAATTATTTAAAGTAGTTTTTAGTTGATTCTTTGGGATTCTCTAAGTATATATAAGCATATCATCTGCAAAGAGTGATAGCTTTGTTACTTTGATGCCTATTCTAATTTCTTCCATTTCTTATTCTCTTATTGCTAAAGTTAACATTTCTAGTACAATATTGATATCAGTAGGTGATAATGGACATCCTTGTTTCACCCCTGATCTTATTGGAAATGGTTCTATATTACATACAATGCTTGCTAATGGTTTTAGATAGCTGCTACTTAATCATTTTGAGAAAATCTCCATTTATTCCTATATTCTCTAGTGTTTTTATGGGAATGGGTGTGGTATTTTGTGAAAAGATTTATCTGCATCTATTGAGATAATCATATGATTTCTGTTAATTTTGTTATTGATATGGTTAATTGTGGTGATAATTTTCCTAATATTGAACCAGCCTTGCATTCCTGGCATAAATTTCACCTGGTCATAGTATATTATCCTGGTAATGAATTGTTGTAATCTTTTTGCTAATATTTAAAATTTTTGCATCTATATTCATTAGAGAAATTGGTCTATAATTTTCTTTCTTTGCTTTGGGTTCTTCCCGGTTAGGTATCAGCACCTTACTTGTATGATAGAAATAATTTGGTAGGACACCACCTATTTTCCCCAAATAGTTTATGTTCTTTAAATGTCTGGAAGAATTCACTTGTAAATCCATCTGCCCCTGGAGATTTTTTCTTAGGGAGTTCATTGATGTTTTGTTCAATTTCTTTTGCTGAAATGGTGTCATTTAAGTATTTTATTTTCCCCTTCTGTTAATCTGGGCAGTTTGTATTTTTCTAAGTATTCATCCATTTTATTAAAATTGTCAGATGTATTGGCATACATTTGGGCAAAGAGCTCCCAATTATTAATTTTATCTTCACAGGTGGTGAATTCACCCTTTTCATTTTTGATACTGGTAATCTCTTTTTCTTTCTTTTTTTTAATCAAACTAACCAAAGGTTTTATCTATTTTTTCATAAAACCAGCTCTTAGTTTTATTTATTAGTTCAATAGTTTTCTTAATTTCAATGTTATTCTTCTCTCTTTTGGTTATTAGGATTTCTCATCTGATATTTAATTGGAGATTTTTAACTTGTTCATTTTCTAACTTTTTTAGTTATATGCCCAAATCATTGTTCTCCTCTTTCTCTATTTTATTCATGTAAATATCTAAAGATATAAAATTTATCCTAAGAAGTGTTTTGGTTGCATAAGTTTGGGTATGTTGTCTTATTACTGTCATCATCTTGGATGAAGTTATTTATTGGTTCTGTGGTTTGTTGTTGGACCCACTCATTCTTCAGGATTAGATTATTTAGTTTTCAATTAATCTTTAGTATATCTTTCCATGGCCCTTTATTCCATGGAATTTTTATGGCATCATGATCTGAAAAGGAGGCATTTAATATTTCTGCCTTTCTGTATTGGACTGTCAAGTTTTTATGCCCTAGTATGCGGACAATTTTTGTATTAGGTGTCATGTACCACTGGAAAAAATATATATTAGTTTCCATCTCCACTCAATTTTCTCCAGAATAACATGGGTTTTTTTTCCTTTTCTATTTACCTTTTTATGTCTCTCTAAATTTTTGTGGGTTCTGTAGCTCTAAAGTTTGTTTAGAGTCATATTTTATAGGCATTTGAGGTGGTTATGGGGGAAGCTCACAGAGTTATCCTGCTTCTACGCTGCCATCTTGGCTCTGCCCCCAGCTCCCTAAATTGTTGATGTGGAAAAACCTGGGTCCCAGTCTTTCTTCTAACACATACTGATTGTGTCAGACCCTGGCAAGTAAATTACCCTGTCTATGACCTAGAAAACTGGAAGATTATAAGAGTAAAGCAGAAGCTATTCTGTATTGGTAACATGAGTTTGTTTAATGAGAGTGTCCTATAGCAGTGATCTCCAAACATTTTTGATCATATACTCTTATAGTTTAAAGAAAGAAAAGAACTGAGCATGTATCCCCAATATATGCATGTTTCGGGCTAGGTTTTATTTTTCTGTAAATTATACACTTGCTCCTCTCTCACCCAGGTCCAACTGACCTTTCCTACTGACTTTCTAAGTTGTCTTTGGCATTTGTGGGTTGAGAAGTCTGGAATTATATCATAAGGACAATTGCACCAATATAAACTTATTCAAAATGTAAATTTTAAAAGGATGAGATAAATATGAAATGGTATTTAATCATAGAATCAGGGAGCTACTCACTGGAACTTAACCAAGTAGAAGAGTAATAAGGCCAGTACAGCACTTTAGAGATATCACTTTGGCAGCTCTCTGGCAGACAGATTGGAGAAGGAAGAGGCTTGAGATAATGAATCTAATTAAGAGTCAATATAGTCCAATTAGACTGATGACAGGAACCTGAACTTAGAGTGGGCCAAGGAACAGTAAAGAGTAGAATGGCACTGAGGTTATAAAAACTTCAGTGAGTAGAAAGGTAGTAGGACCTTTGTCAAGGCACTATGAGTGATAAAGACAAAGTTCCTTTCTAGGTCTAATTATTATATAAAATTACAATAATTAGTAGTTTTATATAGTACTATAATGTTTACCAAGGGATGTATTCAAAGCATTATTGATAGATAGCAAATGTCATATTAGCCCCATTTTGTAGATAAGGAAATTAAGACTTTAGAGTTTAAATAACTTTACCCACTTCTCCAGAGTTTAGTAAATGGTGGATACCAGATGTGAAGGCAGGTTTACTTGAGGAGGTATCACTGAGGACTATGACTACTTCTTTTAACACACAATTTTTAAATCTGTAGAGTGATTTTCATTGATCATCATACTACACTCAAAATTATCCCATCTTAATATTCCTAATTTATTATCCCATTTTACAGATGAGAAAAACAAGGCCAGATAGGTTATGTGACATGCCCACAGTCACACAGCTAGTGAATGCTGAAGGCAGACTTTGAAACTAGCTCTTCTTCAATCCGAATCCACTATTCTATTATTCCAGATATGAAAAAAAAATCATAGAAAATTAAGCTTAGGGTCAAATGAGTGGTATGGAAAAATGCCTCATATTTATATAACACTTTGATTTTCAAAACATAATTTCCTCACAACTAGTCTCTTATGTAGGTAGTTTAAGTATTATTACACATATTTTTACAGATAAGATTTGGAGCTTAAAGGAGGGTATCTTGCCAGTAGGTAATCAGTGTTAGAAATGAACTTCATTGATCATCATGAGCTAGTGGTAGAGTGGATGGAGTACCAGCCCTGGCTTCATCTCCTTATTGGCTTTTGGACATCTTTTGCTATTTGGATTAGTCTATTTTTAAGGTGTTATTTTCTTCAGAAATTTCTGGATCTCCTTTAGGAAAGTTGTTAACTCATTTTTCAAGATTTTCAAGACTCTCTTTCATCACTCTCCTATTTCTTCCCAATTTTTCCTTTATTTCTTTCACTTGATTTTCAAAATCCTATTTGAGCTCTTTCATGGCCTGAGATCAATTCATATTTTTCTCGAAGGCTTTTCATGTAGGAGCTTTGACTTTGTTGTCTTCTTCTAGTTGTATGTTTTGATCTTCTTTGTCTCCAAAGTAAGATTCTATAGTTTGATTTTTTCCACTGTTTGCTCATTTTCCCAGCCAATCACTTGACTTTTTTTTTTAGCCCTTTATTAAGGTAGGTCTCTGTTTCCAGTGTGGAGGGTGTGCTGTCCCTAGGATCAGGGGTTTTGTGCAGCTGTTTTGAAAGATATTTTTAGGGGGGGGTGGCTAGGTGGCACAGTAAATAGAGCACCAGCCCTGGAGTCAGGAGGACCTGAGTTCAAATTCGGCCTCAGACACTTAATACAAAAAAACTAGCCATGTGACCTTGGGCAAGTCAATTAATCGCAATTGCCCTCCAAAACAAAACAAAAAAAGATATTTTTAGGGACCTGTAAATTTTCAGTTCTTCCAAGGTGGTATGATGAAAGGAGAGTGTTCACTCCTCTCCTGGTCTGTGCTCTGGTCTGTGAGTGACTACAAGCACTCTTTTCTGCCTTGGAACTGTGAGAAGAATTCCCTCTCCACCACCACCACAAGCTCCACCACACCAGTGCTTCTCCTCATCCCAGGACTGCCACCCAGGACTGTGACCCACATCCAAGCACAGGCAAAGCAAGAGAATCCTGCCTCAGCACCAGCAAAGAGATCTATCCCTGCAATACACCTCTGATCAGCTGCTGGATCCCCCACTATCTGTTGGCTGAGAGCTCTGGAAGCAGCCACTGTTGCTGCCACCACCGCCTTGGGGCTGGGGCCAGGGTCAGACCTTGTTCCTCTCTCACCCAAATCCAACAGACCTTTCCTACTGACCTTCTATGTTGTCTTTGGCATTTGTGGATTGAGAAGTCTGGAAACCACCACAGCTGTCAGTGATTCAGTCCCCTAAGGCTTTCTCCAGTACCATCTGTGCCAGCATGGCCCACTCTAGACTGTGCTCCTCTCTCAGACTAGTGCAACAGACTTTTCCTATTGACCTTCCAGGTTGCCTTGGCCTGGAAATTTGTTTCACTCTGTCATTTTGTGGGTTCTGCTGCTCTTAAATTTGTTTAGAGTCATTTTTACAGGTATTTGGAGGGGTTTGAGGGGAGAACTCAAGCAAGTACCTGTTTTTACTTCACCATTTTGGCTCTGCCCCACCAGCCCTGGATTCAGGGTAACTTGACTTCACAATCGAAACTCAGATGCTTATCAGCTGTATGACCATGGGCAAATCACTTAACCCCAATTGCTTCCAAAATTTTTTTAAATAAACATAAGAAATTAACTTCACAACCAAGTTCCCTAATATCAAAACCACTGTTCTTTTAAATACTTAGTAAACTTAATTAAAATATACTTCATATTATATACTTAACACTTTGCTATTTAATAAGATCTTTTGTACACATATTATCTAAATAATATCCAATGAAATTTTGAGATGGATAGGATTTAAAAGATTCATTAGTCTACCCCAAACTAATTTCATGACCTTAACTCTCTTTACCTCTTTGTAAAATAAAGTGGTTCTACTAGATGACCCATAAGGTCCTTTGGAGCTCTAGAATTCTATTAGGCTTCATTTTATAGACTGAGAAGTCTATGCTTAGAGACATTGCGTCCAATATCATGCAAATTATAGTGGAGGCAAGATGTAAAAAATAGATTTCCAAATTAATGTCTCTTCTTTAAAAATTCCATCAAATTCTATAGGTATATAAAAGTGGGAGGAAGTATTTCAAGGTGAGATAGTTGAAAAAAAGTTTTACAATGGAAGAAGAAAAATAATGTTAGAGATTGGAAAGGAAAGCTTTCAAGAAATGTAGATATAAACAAAGGCATGTGGGCAGTAGCACAAAAAGCAAATTTCAGTAACAATGAACTATGGATAAATGCAAAAGACTTTGTGTAAGGAGTGGTGATGCTGATAAGCCAGGAAAGGTAAATAGGGTCCAGACCAAAGATAGAAATTCCAAGGAATTTGTCCTTTATCCATCTTTCTCAGCCACAAATTAGGAGGCCTCTTGATTCTATTCCCATGATGGATATTCCTCAAATCTATCCCCATCTCTCTCTTTCAACTGCCACCACCTTAAAACAGGCTCTTATTGCCTCTTACTTAGGCAACTGTAATATCTCCCTAAAATGATCTTCCTGTCTCCATGCTCTATGAGCTCCAATCCATTCTTCACACTGCTTACACACTAATATATTCCTCATATGATAATCTGACACTGTGACACTACAAAATTTTTCAGTGCCTCCCTAGTTGCCTATCAAGTAAAATGAAATTTCCTTTCCTGGGTATTTAGGATCCTACATAATCATGTACCACACCACCATTCTGATCTTATTTTATTTTATGCCAAATACTCTTGATTCTAAACAAACTGAACAACTCAATATTTTTCAGACATACCCTGCATTTTCATGACTGTGTTTTTCCCTATGACAGGAATTTCCTCACTCCTCCTTATGTCTGTTGAGTTTTTGCACATCCTTTAAACCCCAATAGGAAATTATATCAAAAATGTGATCAAATATCATTTGATGCAAAGATCCCATAATTAGACATGTAACCTGAAGAAATCAAAGACAGAAATAAAGTTTCCATGTATTCTAGTTTTATCAGTACTTTCTAAGGTAGCAAAGAACTGGAAACATTGTAAATACTTAATGACTAGAGAATAACTCAACAAATTGTGATATATAAGTAGAACAGAATATTACTATAAGAAATTATGAATATGAAGAATTTGTATAAGTATGGGAAATGTATATGAAAGGATGTAGTGAAATCATCAAAAACAAGAAAATAATATACAGAATGACTAACATGACATAAATGGAAAAATTAAATAAAGCCAAAACTGAATATTGTGTAATTATAATGACCAAAATTGTTCTCACAGAAGAAGAAAGAAAATTTCCTTTTCTTATTTGCAGACATGAGAGGCTATTATTATGGAATATTGCCAACTAGTCTATATGTTGGTTAGTTTTGATAAACTACTTCTTTTATTTTCTTTTTCTATTATTTTTCTTTATTATAAGAAATTGCTTCTTTGGTAAGAGGAGATAAAATATATCTAGAAAATGAAGGTTATTAATCTAGGCTCAGATACTTAGCACCACACCCAGAAATAACTGGCCGTGTAACCTTGAGCAAGTTACTTAACCCCAATTGCTTTTAAAAAAAAAAGAAAGTTATTTTCAAATAAAAGATGTCAATACTAATTCAAAACTCAACAAAAATTATAAGATATAGATCTATATAGAATATTTTTGCTAATCGTATCCGACTCTTCAAGATCCATGGACCATAGCATGTCATGCTATCCATGGCATCTTCTAGGCAAAGATGTTTGAGTACTTTGCCATTCCTTCTTCAAGGGATAAGATAGAAACTTAGTGGTCATCTAACCCAGATTTATTATTTTTGCTCAAGGAGTATGCTGAAATCTAGAAAGATTAAGTGACTTAATTAGGATCACAGAAGTGGCCTGAAGTTACAGAGTTGCAATTCAAATCCAGACCTTTGAATGCAAATCCAGGGATCATTTTAGTCTATCATATTTCCCTTTTTGTTGATGTACTGATTAATTTTGATAAACTGCTTTTTTTTTAATTTTCTTATATTTACTGCTATAAAGAATATCTCTCTGAGCAAGAGATGGAGAAATTAGATTTTTTTTTAAAGATTTATTTTTAAAACTTTTGAGTTCCAGATGTTTTCCCTTCTTCCCTCCTCACCCACCCCCACTGGGAAGATGAGCAATTCTACGTTGTACATGTGTAGTTATGCAAAACATTTCCACAGTAGTTACATTGTGAAAGACTAACTATATTTCCCTCCATCCTATCCCGCTCCCTCCCCACTTATTTTATTTTCTCCTTTGACCCTGTCCCTTTTCAAAAGTGTGTGCTTCATACCACCACACCCAGAAATAATTGGCCGTGTAACGTTGAGCAAGTTACTTAACCCCGACTGCTTAAAAAAACAAAACAAAAAGAAAACAGTCTGTTTATATCCTTACGGGTGGCCAGGTGGCTCAGCGAGTAAGAGCACCGGCTCCAGTGTTAGCATGACCTGGGGATCAAATCTGGGCTCAGATACTTAGCACCACACCCAGAAATAACTGGCCGTGTAACCTTGAGCAAGTTACTTAACCCCAATTGCTTTTTAAAAAAAAAGTGTGTGCTTCTAATTACCCTCTCCCCCAATGTGCCCTCGCTTCTATCATCCCCTTCCCCCTTATTTTCCTGTAGGGTAAGATACCCAATTGAGTGTGTATGTTATTCCCTCCTTAAGCCAAATTCAATGAGAGTAAGGTTCTCCCATTCCCTTTCACCTTCCTGTTCTTCCCCTTCATTGTAACAGTTTTCTCTTGCCTCTTTTATATGAGATAATTTGCCCTAATCTATCCCTCCCTTTCTCCTTTCCCCAATAAATTCCTCTCTCACGTCTTACTTTTATTTTTTAGATATCATCCCTTCATATTAAACTCATCCTGTGCCCTCTATGTATATATGTATATACATATGGACACTCACATATATATTTATACACACATATACCCTCCTATACATATATGTATATATACATATATATATATATATATATATATACACACACATACATATTCCCTTCAACTATCCTCATATTGAGAAAAGTCTTATGAGTTACCATTCTCATTTTTCCAGGTATGAATGTAAATAGTTCAACTGTGATAAGTTCCTTTTGATTTCTTTTTCCTGTTTACCTTCTCATGCTTCTCTTGCTTCTTGTATTTGAAAGTCAATTTTTCTGTTCAGCTCTGGTTTTTTCATCAAGAATGCTTGGAAATCCTGTATTTCATTGAACGATCATATTTTTCCCTGAAACATTATACTCAGCTTTGTTTTGATGGGTAGGTGATTCTTAGTTTTAATCCTAGCTCCTTATACCTCCAGAATATCATATTCCAAGCCCTTCAGTCCCTTAATGTAGAAGTTGCTAGGTCTTGTGTTATCCTGATTGTGTTTCCACAATACTGAAATTGTTTCTTCCTGACAGCTTGTAATATTTTTTCCTTGACCCAGGAACTCTGGAATTTGGCTATAACATTCATAAGAGTTTTCTTTTGGGAATCTTTTTCAAGAAGCAATTGGTGACGGGGCAGCCAGGTGGCTCAGTGAGTGAGAGCACCGGCTCCAGTGTTGGGATGACCTGGATCGAATCCCGGGCTTGGATACTCAGCACCACACCCAGAAATAATAACTGGCCGTGTAACCTTGAGCAAGTTATTTAACCCCAATTGCTTTAAAAAAAAAAAAAAAGAAGCAATCGGTGAATTCTTTCAATTTCTATTTTGCCCTCTGGTTCTAGAATATCAGGGAAATTTTGCTTGATAAATTCTTGAAAGATGATGGGGTGGCCAGGTAGCACAGCGAGTAAGAGTACCAGCCCCAGTGTCGGGATGACCAGGGGATTGGGATCGAATCCAGGCTCAGACACTTAGCACCCACCCAGAAACGCCTGGCCGTGTAACCTTAAGCAAGTTACTTAATCCCAATTGCTTAGGGGTGGCCAGGTGGCTCAGCAAGTAAGGGCACCGGCCCCAGTGTCAGGATGACCTGGGGATCGAATCCCGGATCAGATACTTAGCACCACACCCAGAAATAACTGGCCGTGTAACCTTGAGCAAGTTACTTAACCCCAATTTCTTTAAAAAAAAAATCTTGAAAGATGACGTCTAGGCTCTTTTTTTGATCATGGCTTTCAGGTAGTCCAATATTTTTTTTTTAAAGCACTCAGGGTTAAGTAACTTGCTCAAGGTTATATGGCCGGTTATTTTTTTGTGTGTGTGTGCCAAGTATCTGATGCTGGAACCAATCCTAAGTCTCCCGGCACTCTTACTCACTGCGCCACCTGGCCGCCCCTAAGCAATTGGTGTTAAGTAACTTGCTCAAGGTTACACGGCCAGTTGTTTTGTTTGGGTGTTAAGTATCTGAGAGCAGAACTGATCCCAGGTCTCCTGATGCTAGGACCAGCGCTCTCACTCACTGCACCACCTGGCCACCCTGGTCCAATAATTTTTAAATTATCTCTCCTGGATCTATTTTCCAGGTCAGTGGGTTCCCCAATGAGATATTTCACATTGCCTTCTATTTTTTTCATTTGTTTGGATCTTTTCTATAGTATCTTGATTTCTCATAAAGTCATTAGCTTACATTTGCTCCAATCTAATTTTGAAGGAATTATTTTCTTCAGTGAGTTTTTGAAATTCCTTTTCCATCTGGCAAATTTGACTTTTTAAGGCATTCTTCTCCTCACTGGCTTTTTGGGCCTATTTTGCTATTTGAATTAGTCTATTTTTAAGGTGTTATTTTCTTCAGTATTTTGGAGGGTTTCTTTTAGCAGGCTGATGACTTGCTTTTCATGATTTTCTTGCATCATTCTCATTTCTCTTCCCAATTTTTCCTCTACATCTCTTACCTGATTTTCAAAATCCTTCTTGAGCTCCTCCATGGCCTATAACCAATTCGTATTTTTCTTGGAGGCTTTTGATGCAGGAGTTCTGACTTCACTGTCTTCCTCCCATTTCATGGTTTGATCCTTTTTGTCCCCAAAAAAGGAATCTATGGTCTGATTGCGTTTCCTCTGCTTGTTCATCTTGCCAGTCAATTACTTGACTTTTGATCTCTTTGCCATGGTAGAACTCTGCTTCCAGAATGGAGAGAGCTTTATCCCAAATCACTGGGGTTTTTGCAGCTGCTGGAGCTATTAGGAGGGCGCCCTCTCTGCAGTCCCCACAGGCTCTGGCACCTGGCCACACACCCCAGGACCTCCACCCAAGATAGCGATCCAGATCCAAGCAGGTTAAGGCAAGAGTGATTACCCTATGAATGGTTACCCTATGATCTGCAGGCTAGAAGGTTCAGAGGCAGCCACGTGGCAGCAGCTGCAGCCACAGCACCTCCACCACTTCTCTTCCTGGGGGCAGGTGCCAGACCTTGCTCTTCTGTTCCTCTGTTGCAAAATATTTCCCCACTGACCTTTTACTTTCTCTCTGGCATTTATGGGCTGAGAAGTCTGGAAACCACCACAGCTGTTGGTAATTCAGTCTGCTCTGGCCACCTCTGGTCAGGACCATCCTGGGGCCAGAACTGTGCTGCCCATGCAGGACTGTGCTCAGCTCCCAGCCAGGTGAGACAGACCTTTCCTGTCAGCCTGCCAGGCTGCCTTCAGCAGGAGATTTGTTTCTCTTTGTCACTTTGTGGGTTCTGTAGCTCTTAAATTTGTTTAGTGTCACTTTTTTACATCTATTGGAAGTGATTGGAGCAGGAGCTCATGCCAGGTTCTTGTTTTTACTCTGCCATCTTGTCTCTGCCCCTCAAAATTAGATATTTAGAAAGAAAGTGATGTAAAAACATAGTAATATTAAAGAGAAGTAACAACTCATTTGTTTTATTTTGAACCACATTTACAATTTCATTTGTGTTAAAAGTTTTTTTATAGGAAATTTCATCTACCAACAGAAAGAGGTGCCTGCTGTGCAACTTATACTCTTAGAATTAACATAAGATAGTAGATAGAAAGCTAGTTTCATATTCAGAAAGTTCTGGATTCAGATTCCATGTTTTACAGCTTGGTAGTTTTTTTTTTAATTCCCATAACTGATTAAGGCTGGAATTTATAGGGACCATCACAAGGCCCACTTTTTCATTAGCTGAAAAATGTAAAATATAATGAAACTAAATTTCCTCTTAATGAATGCATTGTTAATGATTAAAGTCATATACTAATGATGCCTTAAATTTGAACCTGTCCAAACAGAACTTAACTCATTGGACTTGCTGATTTGATTTCTAGTTTGTGGGTGCCAAAGACAAGATCAAGTTTTGGTTGAAGATAAACTCCTTGGTAGATATCCTTACCATTCCACCAACTTTTGTTGCCTGTTATCTGAAGATTAACTGGCTAGGTAAGTGTGTCTGTAACTATCTATATGTTGCTTATGAAGTTATTTTTTTTTGTTTTTGTTTATTTATTTTTTAATTACTCTATACCTTTCAGAGGTGTGCAATATTTTGGCTCTTCATAGTTTTAAATTATTCAATATATGTGACAGGAAATTCTCTAGACCAGTGTAAAAAGCCTATGCAAAGTAACTTATACTAGTGGTTACAGTCTACATTTGGCATCTCTTAAAGTGCTCTGAAGTTATTATAAGGTAACTATAAACAGCTATACAAAGTACTGTTCTTTAGTCATTAAGAATTTTCCCAATGAATGCATACGAATCATACAACTTTTATGATATAGGAATCCATGAAATATTTTTATGTATCTTTTAGAAAAGTTTGAGAACCAATATTGTAAATAAACATGTTATTTTTTAAAATGCATTTGATTAGTCCATTTTCTTCTGAGGAGGAAATTCAAGTCATTTATATTTAACTAAAGAAATTTTACATTTGACTTAGTAATGATAACTCTTACAGGCAACAGTTGAATTCAGTTCTTCAGTAACCAATAGCTAAGTATAGAGAAATGTTATCCCCTGCACATCACAAATTGTAGCTCAACCTGGAGAGTGACCATTAAGTTATGAATTATTTGGCCAGGTCAATCCATGAAACAGAAAACAATTTCATAATCTTTTAATAATTTTATAATTATAATTTCCCTGAATGTTGAGGTACCATCTTTTGCTTCCACAGAGGGAGTAATGGAATCGTAGAAAAGGAAGCTAGATGGTGCCCAAAATTATTAAAACTTTTTTTACTGATAAAAACACAAAACCAACCATACTATTGGAAGAACAGAGAGATCAATATTAATCTTCCTATGATAAAGAAACTAAAAGAGGAAGCTGCATACAAAAAGAACGGGACACAGATCAGTTAAATTTTTTTCATTTTGTCTCCAAAGGAAAAAAAATATAATTTCTTAGATATCTGGTCATCTCATCTTGCTCTGCAAATGAAGAGCAAAAACACAAAGGGGACGATGAAAGTAATTTCATCTTTTGTACCAAAATCTCATGATTTCAAGGTGAAGGTGAAAAGATCAGGAGGATAGAAACTGTGATTTCAAGGTGAAGGTGAAAAAAGGAGGAGCATAGAAACTAATTATATTTTATAATTATATTTCATAATTAGTTTCTATTCTCTTCACCTACACTATTTCTTTTACCTCTAAAGTTTCTAATTCTTTTCACCTTCACCTTGAAATCATGAGATGTTGGTACAAAAGATGAAATTACTTTCATGGTCCTCTTTGTATTTTTGTTCTTCATTTGCAAATCTACCTGCCAAAACAAACCCAGGACCTATATGATCACAACTACAAAACTCTTTTCACACAAATAATGTCAGATCTAACTAATTGGAAAAATATCAATTGCTCATGGCTGGGTTGAGCTAATATAATAAAAATGACAATTTTACCTAAATTAAATTATATATTTAGTGCCATACCAATCAATTTACCAAAAAACTACTTTATAGAGCTAGAAAAAATAGTAACAAAATTCATTTGGAAGAACAAATGGTCCAGAATATCAAGGGAATTAATGAAAAGAAATGCTAGGGAAGGTGGACTAGCTGTACCAGATTTTAATCTGTATTATAAAGCAGCAGTCATCAAAACTACTTGGTACTGGCTGAGGAATAGAGGAGTGGATCAATGGAATAGATTGGGCCCAAAAGACTCAGCAGTCAATGACTACAGTAATCTATTGTTTGATAGACCCAAAGACCCCAGTTTTTGGGATAAGAACTCACTATTTGACAAAAACTGCTGGGAAAACTGGAATATAGTATGGCAGAAACTGGGCATAGACCATTATCTAACACCAGCAAGTCTAAATGGGTGCATGATCTAAGTATAAAGGTTATAGTGTAGGCAATCTCACAAAGCAAGGAATAGTTTACCTATCAGATCTGTGGAGAGGGGAAGAATTTAAGACCAAACAAGAATTAGAGAGCACTACAAAATGGATAATTTTGATTACATCAAATTGAAAAGCTTCTGTACAAACAAAGCCAATATAACCAAGATTAAGAGGGAAGTGGGAAATTGGGAAAGAATTTTTACAACCAGTATCTCTGATAAAGGCCTCATTTCTAAAATATACAGAGAATTGAGTCAAATCTATAAGAATACAAGTCATTCCCCAATTGATAAATGGGCAAAAGATATGAACAGGCAGTTTTCAGAGGAAAAAATTAAAGATATCTATAAGCATATGAAGAAATGCTCTAAATCACTACTGATTAGAGAAATGCAAATCAAAACAACTCTGAGGTACCACATCTCAACAGATTAGCTAAGATGACAAAACAGGAAAATGACAAATGCTGGAGAGGATGTGGACAAATTGGAACACTATTGCATTGCTGGTGGAGTTGTGAACTGATCCAACCATTCTGGAGAGCAATCTGGAATCATGCCCAAAGGGCTATAAATAATTTCATACCCTTTGACCCAGCAATACCACTTCTAGGGTTGTATCCTAAAGAGATCATAGAAGTGGGAGGAAGACTCATATGTACAAAAATATTTATAGCAGCTCTTTTTGTGGTGCAAAGAATTGGAAATTAAGGGGGTGCCCATCAATTGGGGAATGGCTGAACAAGTTGTGGTATATAAATGTAATGGAATACTATTGTGCTATAAGAAACGAGCAGATAGACTTCATATTTACCTGAAGAGGCTTATACAAACTGATGCTGAGTGAGGAGAGTAGAACCAGGAGAAATTTGTAAACAAGTACAGACACAACGTATGTGTGATGACCAACTTTGATAGACTGGACTCTTCTCAGCAATGCAGGGTTATAAGTCAACCCCAAAAGACTCATGATGTCTTTGAGAGAGATGTCTATATCCAGAGAAAAAAACTAGAAAGAACTGAGTTTGAATCCAGATTGAAGAAAACTACCTGATCTTTTTCTTTTTCTTGTTTGGCTTTGTTTCCTCTTTCCCATTGTTCATTTCATCTTATAACAATCCTTCTTTATAACTTGACTAATATCTAATGTGGGGAGGGGAGGGAGGGAGAGAAAATTTGAAACTCAAGGAATTGTAGAACTGAATCTTATAAACTAAAAGTAAGCAAACAAATTAATAAAGAAAAAAAGATTAAAAAAAAGATATGTAATACTCTGTTGGAAATTTTGAGTGAAGGGAAATCAGAAGAGATGTTGGGGCTGAATAAATAGATATGAGAGTCATCTGAATAATGACATTAACTGAATCCAAGAGAATTGATGAGAATACCAAAAGATGGAATTGCCAATATGAGAGCAGGGGTAAGGAGAGGGGAAAAGAGTCCAGGAAAGAGCTTTGGTTAGTTGGCATGACCTGGATGAAGATCCAGCAAATGAAACTGTGGAGAGATTATATGGATAGAAGAAGAATGAGGAAAGAAAATTGTCAGAAAAATCAAAAAAGAAAAGAATATGAAAGAGAATGATCAAAAGTTATAAAAAAATCAAGAATAATGAAGATTTTTACAGTTAAGAGATTATTGGTAATTTCAGTTGAAAGCCAGATGGCAAAAAGTTAAGATAGTGAAAGGAAAGGAAGTAGCATCATGTACTGTAAATTCCTTCTCAAGGAATTTGGCTATGAAATGTAGGAAAGAGATCAAACAATGACTAGCTTTCAAGTGAGGTTGTTTTAAGGATGGGAGAGACACACATGTTTGTAGGCAGTAGGGAAGCAGCCAATAGGCAGGGAGAGATTGAAAATTGCTGAAAGAGTAGGGATGACTTATTCTCATCTGCCCTCCAACTCCCCATTTATGCTATCTCCCACTCTGAACTCTGTCCCATAAAACACTTTAATTCCCCTTAGTGAAGTGGAAGGGTTTAATGCCTTTAGACCTGTTTTTCTAGCTTCATTTCTATTTTGTCTTTTAATTCCATTTATAGTTTTATCACTCAGTGTGCTTTTAAAACCTCTTGATAATTCTTCGTTTTGTTTTCTTATAACCCTGTAAGTCAGTCATTTTCTTTTTCTTCAAAGAAATAACCTATAAATTTGGATAATTTGTTGATTACTTAATTCTTTCCTTAGTCATTGTATTTACCTTGTGTTTCTATTAACTGAGGTGTGTGCAAGTTGAATATTCTGCTCACATCATTTTTTAATAACCAATCTATTTTCAAATCATGGAACAAAACATACCATTTCCATAATGCAGTACAGTTATTAAGAAAAGATTGTACATGAAACTGAAAATCTACCACATCCAACTTGCTATTCCCTCCAAATATAGAAGTTATCATGTAAATTTATTTTTCCCTTTTAATCTTCACTCCTCCCATACCCCAGAGATGGCTACCATTACACACAAATAGGTGTATGTATATACAAATATATATATATATATGTATGTGTGTGTGTGTAAAGGTGTATATATACACACGTATACATGCAAATGTATGTGTATATATACATGTATGTATGTCTATATGTGTATATACACACTGACACAAATATATATATATTATCACTTTTTTTAAGAATTCCTCTAATAATGCCTCTCTTGTTGAACTTTCAATTGTTTTAAATTTTGTGTGCTTATACTAATATGTGTACCTTTTTACAAAAACATCAAATGAAAATATTAAACATTTAAAATATATGCAACTTAAATGGTCTAATAACTACAATAATTTCAAAAAAGCTTTGAGAATAACTGATGTTTCAAGATATCTGCAACTATAATGGGATATTGCTAAACTTCATTTCCAGTCAAAGTTCATGAACTCCCTGAAACATATCCCAATAAATTTTAATTTATTTCTCTCCAATATATATGGAAAAGATAATGGGATCTAGAACTGACCTCTGGGGATACTCATTGCTACAGTATCAGAATCCTGCCTCACACACCTACCAGGTACCCAACCACTTTCTGTTAGTTTCCTCATCTATAAAATAGATAACAACAATAGCATCTACTTCACAGGGTTGTTGTGAGTATCAAATGAGATAACAACACGTAAAGAGGTTTGCAAAATTATATGTGTTAGTTAGGTAATAACTATAGCCTAGTGAGTAAGTGCTGGACTTGTAGCTGGACAGCTCTCTCTCCCTTCCTCCTTGACATTTGTCAGTTATTTTTTGTTGTAATTTACCCCTTGTTCCACTTGTTTTTAAATTATTTCCTGAGAGTGATTTTTTTTTCCTATGCAAAAGTGTTTTAATTTTATGGGCTTGGGATTGTCTATTTTGTCTTTTATGTATTCCATTTTTTAAAATTCTTTCCCCAAAAAAATGTTTCCTGTATCCTGAATTGCCCCCAAAACACTGAGAAACTTATGATTAGTTGAAGTTACACAAAAATACAAATTAGGAGAGAGAGTCAAATTTTATTTGAATGTTAGGATATTTCCTAGCTGGGGGCTCCTGGTTGTTGTGATCGCACTAAGAACTTTCTGTCTCATATTCTCCAGCAAATAGCCTGAAAATGAATCCATATGGATTATAAGGCCATTAAATTGCCTGTAGGCTAAAAGTTAGATAGCTGTAGTAATAGGTGTGGCTAATCAAATCTCCAGCCTCTGATTGAAGTATCTAGTATCATTAGTATAGTATTTCTTCCTCTCTGAATTAATAGTATTTTGTCCTTCCTCTTTTAATATAGGTTTTTGGTCCCTAAAACTGTTTCTGCTGAATCTACTTTAAGTAAATCTTATTACTTCTAACTCTCTTCCCTCTAAGCCAAAGCCCTGCCCTTTCTATTTGTCAACTCCTTCCCTAGTTATAGAATTTTCTCTCTCTTATAGATTCCTTTTTCTTTCTTCCTTTTATTTGGTAAGCTATTTCCCCTCCCCAGTACTTCCTCCCTCCTCCCCTCCTTTTTCACACTCAACTAATTAAACTTTCTATTCTCATCAATTTCTTTTACTTATAATTTCTAAAATTGTGCCTTTTTATACAGAAATTATTTACTTTCTTTTCTTCATTAATTCTTTTCCATTAATTCTGATCTTATGTTCTTTGCTTCATGGCCTTTACCCTAATTTATTCCTTCTTTAATCTCTGTGCTCCTCCTGCAATTAAAGCTAGCAATTTCCATATTATTGCCATCTATCTCTCTTCCCCTTCTCCCTCTTTTCTGCTGTGTCTCTTTCTTAGAAGTATGTATTCCTCTTAGGAGTTATTAAGGATACACATGTTGTCCAATAGTAGTAATTTCCCTGTGTCCTTGATTGTTCTAATCTGAACCCCAGTCCACCTGTATGATCATTTCTCACCCCCAACCCCACCTGCCATTTAATCTCCTCTTTGGGTCTACTCACAATTATCAATTGGGGAATAGCTGGACAAGTTGTGGTATATGAATGTAATGGAATGCTACTGGGCTATAAGAATCGAGGAGCAAATGGACTTCATATTTACCTGAAGAGGCTTATACAAACTGATGCTGAGTGAGGAGAGTAGAACCAGGAGAAATTTGTAAACAATTACAGACACAACATATGTGTAACGACCAACTTTGATAGACTGGATTCTTCTCAGCAATGCAGGGAACTCAGTCAACTCCAAAAGACTCATGATGGAGAGAAATGTCTACATTCAGAGAAAGAACTAGAAAGAACAGAGTTTGAATTCAGATTGAAGCAAACTACCTGCTTTCTTTCTTTTTCTTGTTTGGTTTTGTTTCCTCTTTCCCATTGTTCATTCCATCAGTTACAATCCTTCTTTATAACCTGACTAATGTCGAATGTGAAAGTATTTGCAGATCCTATACTTGATTGTATGCCATCATGGGGAGAGGGAGGGGAGGGAAGGGGAGAAAATTTGAAACTCAAGGAATTGTGGAACTGAATCTTATAAACTAAAAGAAAAACAAACAAATTAATAAAGACCAAAACAATTTTTAAAAAAGAAAAATTTGGAAAATTTTTTAAAAATTCCTAAAACTTGAGCTAAATTATCACTTAGAGAGAATAAAATCCGTATAGGAAATTGAGGAAGAAGAAGAACCCAGGAGAATCAGTTGAGAATATAGTGTCATAGAAACCAAGAAAGGAGAGAACAAGGACCAGTAAGCAATGTCAAATGTATTTGATATGTTAAAGAGAACAAAGAATAACTGTTGGGAGCCAAAGAGGCCAGAGCCAGGACTTCAGATAATTACCTTGATATAGGTGGACCTGAATATCAAAGACCTCTTTGAGATGTGACTTTTCCTTAAGTTAGCTCCTGAGTTCTTTTGATATGGGTTACACTTATAAGGATGTTGTTTGAGTTCTGAGACCAACAGGCTTTGCCCCAAGACTTTAGTTATTAAGAGCTAAAATATCTGACTCTGAACTCAGGTGTCTTTGGGTAGTCAGCTCTAAATGTGAAGTCTTTTAAGGATGGCAGCTTTGGCTTTGAAGTTTGCCCTCAATTTTATCTGTTTATGCTGAGGTACCTGAGATCTAGATCAAAGGTCTTAACCCTAAGACTTTAGTCACCTAGATAACAAATCCTTATCAAATTATCAAAACTTGAGTCCCCTTTCTTTGTCTGTTTTGCTCTATAAAAATCTTGTCCTGAGAATCAATAAATGGAATTCATCATTCTTCCTTGAACTACTACCCACGTGGACTCCTCATTTCTTATTCACATCTCCAAATCATGCTAAGTGCTGGACACTGAGCAGGCCACGGCAAATAACTATTTTCAAACTTAATGCTCTTTTAAGAGATCTTCATTGAACTTGGAATGAGAAGTTTCAGAAGCTATAAGTACAAAGCATCCCAATGGATAGTCACATCACAGTGAACCAAATGTTCCTCCTCTCACTTTCCTTCCTTCTTCTCTTTTATTTTCTCTTTCCTGCTCTTCCACTATTTGTCTTTTTAAAAAATGTTTTTTGTTTGCTTTATGCAGGTTTGAGGTTCCTGAGAGCATTATGGTTACTAGAGCTCCCTCACATATTACAATTTCTACGAGTCATCAAGAATTGGTAATTTTTTTTTATTAATTTCAGAGATCATTGAAAAAAAAGTAGAAATTAGTTAAATGTGTTGAGCCTACAAAAAAGTCAGCTCACTTCCTATTTATATCTAAGTGCAAAATTCGAAATCCCTATATATCTGGTCAAGAACAGGTCTTAAACTTTTTTTGTGTTATGCAGTCTCCTGATGCCTATAGATCCCTTCTCAGAATATTTCTTGTGCATAACATAAAATACGGTGTATTATAAAGGAAACTAATTATATTAAAATACAGTTATAAAAAGAATTCACAGTTCTTCAATTAAGAAACCCCACACTAAGAACAAGGAATTATTAATGCCTAGCTTATATTCTACTTAAAACTGATACATGAGGGGTGGGATTTTTTCTTTAAATACCATTTCTCAAAGATGGAAATAAATTCAGTTCAATGTAATTCATTAAGTGTGCACTGTTGGTATTAGACAGAAAGCACATAAAATCAACTCCCTTTATCAGTAATTTTCTCTTCTGAATACATTTTAGAAAAATTAAGCCTGTGTCCATTGCAAAATAAATAGATCTCACATTGTGGTTGTCTTTCATTCTCAAAAAGGAAGGGCCATGACATCAGGAAAGATAATGATGCCATGACTTGCTAGTGAATTGGATTACAGTGAGGAGGGGCTCTGAAAAGTCACCAGCCTATAGATTTTTAAACAGCCCACGTGGGAATTTGTTTGGTTTGACTATGTATATTGATAATTAGGGAACTATATTACTCTCTTTTTTTTTAAACTGTTCAAATAGAAGAGCAAAAATAAATGCTCCTTAATTAGAAAAATAGTAAAATTAAATTAAAAATTAAGAAATTTATTAGTAGCAAAAGAAAAAAAATTGGATCTTTCATTAAAAGGGGTACGTGTCTTTCAAAAAAACCTCCAACTTTTGTTAAAATTAGGAGGTGCTTATGTAGTATGCACATCTTTATATAAGAATTCCCTAATATAATAACAGAATACTTTTATAACTTGAAGTCACTTCCTTTCACAGAAGAGGATGACTGGTTGAAAGGAGACTCCATCCTTGCTCAAGAAGCAAGTTTGTTCTTTCTTTAAACAGTTATCCTAATAAAAGTAGTTAATTATTTCTAAAAGCATGGAACCATCTTCTAACAGTCCAGTGGGTATTCCAAGGCACAGCAACTGAACCCCACATTCAATTTATCTACATCTTGCTTTCACAAAATGAAAGTTTCATTATTCAAAAATAAACTGTTCTGACTACAGTCTCTGCTCGGCTCTGCCTTGGAAAATACTCCCCTCCTTCAAAGAATAGGTCAAACGATTCCTTATAAAGGGGGTTTTTCCTAATCTCCTCAATTACTCCCTCCTGAAATTGCTTTATATATTTGTATAAATGTTATATATACCTATCTGTGTGTAATCATTTCCTCAAAAGAATGGAAGTTCCTTGAGGACAGGGCTGTTTCGCTTTTGTTTTTGTGTTCCCAGAAGGAACACAGTGTCTTTCACATGATATATATACTCAATAAACATTTGTTGAATTGGATAAAAGATACTGACACTGCACTTGAGTTCAAATAGCTTTCTTTATGGTCTCTAATATCCAGCTTAACCCATAAATATTACGTTGATATTGAGTAGCCACAGGCAGTTTTTACACTTAGATAAGCAAAAGGAGCTTCTTGGAACCCTTTGCAAATGTGCAAGTACAAACTAAGCCCAGCCCTGGTGCCTTTGAATAACTGAGTAGGCCCAAAAAAGGCTTGTGATAGATTTCCTTTGACACAGGTTAGGGAAGAAAATCTTCAAAGTCTCAGGTCAAACTTAATGACCTCATCAGGCATTTTAGCTATCTCTGTGTCCCTGTCCCCTCTTTTCTCCATGGAGAAAGAGCCCAAGCGGCCCACCTCAAGCCTCTTTCCCTCAACCCCAGTCTGAAGTATTCCTGAGATTTGATGTCATTTATTTTCATACTAACAATTCAAAGGCATCTTAGGATTCTAGATCTAGACTAAAAATGACCAAGGAACTTTAAAAGTCACATAGACCAACTCTTCATTTTTTAGATGAGAAAATTAGACCCAGAAAGGTTAAGTGGTAAATGGAAGAATCAGAATTGAATTCAGGCTCCGTGACTCTAAGTGGACTCCAAGTTCAGTACTCTTTCCACCATGCCAGGTTTCTTCCTTCCTCATGCACTTCTCTAATTCTTGGTAAAAGCATAACATACCAAGGATTTTTTTTTTAATCATATTTTGTGGAATTGTGTGGTCTAATAGGTAAATTGCTTTCTTAGGATTATATCTGGACCTTAAAATTCACCTAATTAAACTTTTTAATTTAAAAAATGTGGAAACTAAGGCTCAGAGAAGTGACCATTACTCCTCTGCCCAAGGTTATATAGGTAGTTGGTAGGAGCACTAAAGCCAGGATTTAAACTCAGGTGGTCTGACTCCAAATCTAGTACTCTATTTGTCTAATATCAATTGCAAAATGTAGAGTAGCTACTTCTCTTATTGTGCTAGCCAAAATCTTTACCCATTCATTATATATGCCAAATTCTTCATCCTTTTTTATTTTTGCTGTGGTTCAGTCATTTCAATCATGTCTGACACTTCATGACCCCATCTGGGGTTTTCTTGGGAACAATACTATAATGATTTGCCATTTTCTTCTCCAGCTTATTTTACTTTTTTTTTGGAGGGCAATTGGGGTTAAGTGACTTGCCTAAGGTCACATGGCTGGTTTTGTATGTGTGTGTGTGTGTGTGTGTGTGTGTGTGTGTGTGTGTGTGTGTGTGAAGTATCTGAGGCCGCATTTGAACTCAGGACTTCCTGACTCCAGGGCCAGTAATTTATTCACCGTGCTACCTAGCTGCCCCTGCTATCTCATTTTACAGAAGAGAAAACTGAGGCAAATAGGATTAAGTAATTTGCCCAGGGTCACATATTTACTAAGTGTCTGCAGCTGGATTTGAACTTAGATCTTCCCAACTCTAGGCACTCTATCTACTGTGGCACCTATCTGCCCTAGAATGAATTTAATGACCACTGTTGCATCTTTTTTTTTCCCCCCAGTGTTCATTACTTATTCATTTTTAGTTTATAACATTCACTTTTATAAGATTTGAGTTACAAATTTTCCCCCCTCCCCAAGAGGGCATGCAATCTGATATGGGTTATACATGTGTTATTAAACATATTTCCACATTAGTCATGTTGTGAAAGAAGCATCAAAAAATGGTAAAACCATAAAAAAGAAAAAACAACAAACAACAAGAGAGAGAAAATACTATGCTTCTATCTGCATTCAGAGTCCATAGTTCTTTCTCTGGATGTGGACAGAATTTTCCATCATGAGTCTATTGGAATTGTCTTACATCAGGGGTGGCTAGGTGGTACAGTGAGTAGAGCACTGGCCCTGGAGTCAGGAGGACCTGAGTTCAAATGTGGCCTCAGACACTTAACACTTATTAGCTAGCCGTGTGACCTTCGGCAAATCACTTAACCCCTATTGTTTTACATCACTGTACTGCTTAGAAGAGCTAAGTCTAGCAGCTGGTCATTGCATAATGTTGCTGCTATTGTATACAATGTTCTCCTGGTTCTGTTCACTTCACTCAACATCAGTTCATGCAAGTCTTTTCAGTTTTTTTGTGAAGTCCACCTGCTAACCATTTCTCACGGAACAATAGTGCTCCATTATAGTCATATACCACCACAGATGCATTTTTTACAACAGCTAGAAAACCTAACCGATCTCTGCCTTCAGGAGACAACTAAAGATAACATCTATCCTATGGTATGGTGGATGATAAGTGTGTTACGTGTGTGTGTATATTATCTGTAAGTATTTTGGTCTCTATTTCAGAAGCTTCCAGAGTGTTCTGACCTGAACCTTGTCTTTATTTCTGCAGTAAGTTGTTGAAGTTGTCCCAACTCTTGTCCATGATTATAAGCATTTGGATTACTGCTGCAGGATTCCTTCACTGTGTAAGTATTTGCCTGATCCCAGGCTCCAACAAAGAATTCAATAGGAATATCTTTTCCCTAGAGGAATAAGGTGAAGTTATCAACTTCTTGTATCACTCACACAGGCAAACCTATAAAACAGGTTCCTAGGCTCATAGATTTAGAGTTAGAAAAGACCTGACAGATCCTATAGTTCAGCCATACCAGTAAGGTAAAATAATTTCCCCAAGTTCAGATAGGTAATACAATGTCAGAGCAGGGATTCAAACTTTGATCCATTGACTCCATAGCCAGAGGGTGTTTCTCCTGTATTATAAGTAATTCACTAGATGAAGTTTCACTCTAGATTCCCCTTCCTGAACTCTTCATCCTTACTCCCAATTTCCCAATATTTTTCATAATATACTTCCCCCTCCTTTCCTGCTTTTTGTTTTGTTTTGTTCCTTTATCTTGAGATTAGGTATTGTTATCTCACCAATGCTGGAAGTCCAGTAGCTACTGGACTTGATCTCATTGTTGACTGGCCCAAAATTTTTGGTCTACTTTGTTTCTAACCAGGGGTTAGCCCCCTTAGGTAACCTGGCATCTCTCCCTCCAACCCTCCATTTCCTCTTAGGGCAGATACTTGATCAACTTGGCTCACTGAAGTTCAAAACTCCTGAGCTCAAACAATCCATCATACTCAATCTCCCACAGCAGTAGGAATTATAGGCACACACCACCATCCCTTGCCTCTTCTGCCCCCTTTGAATGCCTCTTCTCAAGGCAAAACCTAATACTTTTATTCATGCCAAGGTATAAATAATACAAGATTTTCTGTGTTCTATCATGAGTATTTGAATTTTAACAGAGAATAAGCCATTTTAAGCTTAAAAAGGGGGCATGTATGTAGGTGGCACAGTGTATACAGTACTGAGCATGGAGTCAGAAAGACCTGAGTTCAAATCCAGCTGCAGACACTTAGTAACTGTGACCCTGGGAAACTTACTTTACCCTGATTGCCTCAGTTTCCTCATCTGTAAAATGAGCTGGAGAAGGAATGACAAACCACTCCAGTATCTTTGCCAAGAAAACCCTAAATGGGACCACAAAGAGTTGGACATGAGAAATGACCAAACAACAAATCAAAAAAAGAAGTGCTCTATGAGTGGAAAGTCCCTTCAGTCTATTGAAAAAACAATGGTCTTGGGGCAGGACCTGAGTTCAAATCCAGCTTCAGACACTTAACACAAAAACTAGCCATGTGACCTTGGGCACATCACTTAACCCCAACTGCCCTCCAAAAAGAAAAAAGAAAAGAAAGAAAAAACAATGGTCTTAAAGTTACATGATTTTGGTTTAATCAGTGGTCTGTCACTACTATCAATCAAATGATCAGCAAATATTTATTAAGCTAGTCACCAGGGAAATAAGTTCAATTCAATTTAAATTTGTTTGTACAAAGACAAAAATGAACAATCCCTATATTCAAGGAATTCATATTCAATGGGGGACAAACAACATGTAATCCTATTAACTAAATAGAAATTATGTACAAAATAAAATTGCTAGGGAGTAGGGCTTCCAATGTAGAGGTATTAGAAAAAAAAATGTGGAGAAAATATCCCTTGACCTTAACAATGAAGGGAGAATAGGATCAGAAGAGCCCAGGAGGAAGAAGAGCACTTCAGGCATGACAGATATCTTTGCAACATTCATAAAGTAGGAAATGGAACATCTTTTATGGAAAACATCAAGTAAGTCAATTTGTTTTGAATGAAGACTAAAAAAAGGAAGAATAATATGAAATCAGACTAGAAGGATAAGTTGGCGAGATATACCAGAAAGGCTTTTAAGGGCCAAACGAAGAATTTAGTATTTTGTCCTACATGTAATAGGTAGTCACTGAAATGTCTTAAGAAGTAACATACATGGTCAGGAATATGAACTTGGCAGCTGTGTGGAATATGCATGAGGTTGAGGACAAAACAGAAGTATAGCGACTGATTGAAACTCCAGGCTAGAGGTGATGAGGGCTTGTAATATCATGGTGCTCATGAGAGCCAAAAAAAGAGAAGAGAAGTGAAATAAATTGGGGAAATAGAGTTAATAAGGCCTGGTAGCTAAGTGGATTTGAAAGCTGAAGGAGAATGAAGAGTCAAGACTAAATATGAGGTGGTAAATCTGGCACTTGGAAGGACATTGCTGCTTTCAATAGAAATTAGGGCTTTTAGGAATAGGGATTAATTTTAAGTGAAAAATAATGATCTTTCTTTTTTAAATGTTGTGTTTGAGATATACCTAGGAAGAAGTCCAGCAGGCACTGGAGCTCAGGGGAGAAATTAAGCCTGGATAAGTAGGGGAGTCATTTGAACAGAGTTGATAGTTAAATGGGATTTGACAGGGTCTGAAGAGATTGACAAATGAATATAAGAGATAAAAAAATAAGAGGAATCAGGACAGAATTCTAAGGTATATATACCTACATGTAGAAAGCAAGATAATGATTCAAAGAAGGAGTGGTTAGAGGGATAGGAGAGCCAAATATTAAAGAGTCCCTGTCCTCATATAACTTATATTTTGCTAAGGGGAGGATACATTCACTATCAATATACTCATCAATATTTATTAATCTAGGTGCAAACAAAATACAAACAGATTAGTAAAATCCTACCCTCTGAGGATTCTACTGGAAGGTAGACATAACAGGTACACAAGACCCTGATTAGAATGAATAATGAATTACAGGAAGTGGCTGCATTATTCTGACACTTTGTACTTCCATTGAGCAGAAACAAATTACAATATTTTCCATAATTATAACTTCTATAGTAAAATTTGAAAATGTGCAATGACTTTACAGGACTCATTACTCAGACTAATTGGGATCTAGTTATACCTAGCTAAGTGTAAAAGGAGATAATTTATGAAGGAAGAGAACACTAGCTGAGACTTCATAGTGAGCAGAGAACTTGATATGAATCTTGAAAGAAAATAAGGATTCTGAAAATAGAAATGAGAAGAGTGTATTAAAGGTATTTTGATGATATAAACAAGTGCATAGTGTAAGGAAATGGCTTGATAATTGTTGGGGAGTTAATAGTGCCCAGCTAGGTAGGAACACAGTGTACCTACCTGAAAAGTTGTCAAATAACACTCACTGAGTAGGTTAGATCCAAATTGGGAAGGCCTTGAATGCCAGACTGAAGATTTTATATTTAATAACAGAGGCAATGGTGAACTTCTTAAAAGTTAATGAGCAAGGGACTCCTATGGTTAAATCTGTGATTTTGGAACATTTTTTTGTCATTTTTATAGGAGGGGATTGGAAAAGGAAGAAACTGTGCAGGGCTACACATTAGAGAACTATTGTAATAGTCCAGTTAAGTGATGATTCATTCCAGAACTTGTGTTGGCTCTGTAAATAAAGGAAGAGAATGTTGTAAAGTCACTTCATTTCTCAGCCTCAATTTCCTCACCTGTAAAATAAAGAAGTTACAGTAGATGTTACTTGGTATCTACTGAACCAACTGTGGGATTCAGTGTCTTTATTTGTAAAATGAGTAGATTGTTCTAGATGGCACTTTCTGGATCTAAATTTTTTGATCCATAAAATTTTAGGCATCTGCAAACAAGCTAAGGTCAGAGATGTTGGAAAAAAGGAGAAAATGGTATGTCAGTTTTCCTGGCAGTCCTGAAATTACATAGATGGATTCCTATTCTGCTTCTATAAAAGTTTAGACCAGAGGTGGGGAACCTGGGGCTTCAAGGAGCACCCCTGTTTAGACCTATTCTCCATTCTTCCTGTTTAAGGGTAGGGAGTGAATGTGAAAAGGGGGAAAACATTCTTGAATCCTAATGCAAGAGGATAGGATGTAAAGAAGCGGTAAGAAAAGAAGAGAAATTGCGGTGGTGCTTTGAGGCACCTGTGAGCTGCGCAGAGGCCCGGCCAAGCACCTGCTTCCCTCCCTCCTGGGCAGTGGCCTACCTGGAGCAGGAGGCTCTGAACGCTCCCGGTCACTGCCTGGACCAGCCTGACCTCCCGTGGCCCAGGAGAGCACGCACACGCACATGCCCTGCTGGTCACCGGGGCTGCGGCTTCAAGGCAAACCTTCGAACCATCAGCATGTGCTCTGTCTGCTCCAAGTCTGTCCTCCCGCGCCAGCAGAATAGTAGGCGCATAACCGCGCCCCTCCCCCCTGGAGCCAGCAGCTCTAGCTGCCCTGGGGACCTTCCCTGCAGCACGTGGCAATAGCAGACGGCGCTCTCAGCCTCTAGGGAGCCCATCCCGCCTCACCCCCACCCCCATATGACATCTATGAGCACATCCCAGTTAGACCTTCATTACACCCAAGCAGACAGAAGCCATCACTGTGGCTCCCTCTTCAGGTCCGCTTCTCAAGACATCTCAGAGCTCCTCTGAGGAAGAGAAGTCGTCTGAGAAATCCAAACCGAAAAAGAACCACCACTTTTGTCAAAGAAAAGTGGGTCTGACAGGCTTGGACCAGCGCTGTGGAAGCGCGTTTTGCACCACTTACATTCACTCAGAAACTGACAGCTATCCCTTTTACATGTAACATGGCTGAGAGCGAAATGCCCATCACTGTGGCTGAGAAGATTCAGCATACCTGAGGTGAACGTGCCCTGTAAGAGGCCTTGACGCCTCAGACTGAAGCGCAGCCCCTCCCCCCAAAGAGCTTAGGGGAGGAAGGGGGGAGGGGCCGAAAGAGAGAGAGGGAGCAGGAGAGCAAGAGCGGGAGCACGAAAGGGGACGAGGGGAGAAAGAATGGGGACAGGGGAGCAGGGAGACAGAGGAGGGAGAGGTTTGGGACTTAAAATAAATGACTGGGAAAAGATCCTCTCCCTCCTGCTCAGGCTGGTTGGTAGGTTTGTTTGAATTGGAGGGTGGAGGGTGAAAGCTGAAAGTGAGTAGAGGAGAAAGACTTTAAAAAATTCAACCTTCACAAGAAATGAGGCAAATAATCGCTTTCCATGAAAACTCAATGACATTCTGGGCAAATCTTTTAAAAAAATAGTCATGGTGCCTTACCTATGCTTAGAATTCCACTATCGGAGCCTCGGTCCTCTGACTCTACTATTCTTACTCCCTCTAGGCCAGAGCCTCACAACTTGGCAGTGGGGCGGTGCCAAATTTAAAATAGACTGAACTTCTTCCGCCTGTAGGTAAAAATATACCTTAAGGATACTTGGTTGCCGCGAGTAACGTAACCAACAGGAGCGCATGCGCGGTGGCAACTCACCAGACAAGTTACTGAGACCTGCTCAGTAGGGACTAGTAGAAGACGGTTTAAATGGAACAACAACAAAGCACTTGTTACATCTTTACTTTCTTTACAGCCTCTATATTTTTTGCTGGTTGAAATCCTTTGGGGGATGGCAAGCAGCCTGCAGGCCATATGTTGTTTTGGGCTGCCTTAGGTAGAGGCAGCCTCCCCCACCAAAATAAAGTTGTTGAGGGGGGCTGAAAAGGGGGATATTTGATCAAACAGAATATTCTTTTTAACTTAGTTTTCTCATAAGAATTGAGAGAATTTTGCATAGTGGAGAGAGGCCTGCACTTTTGTCCCAAGAAGATTTGGTCCCAAATTCTACTTCTTTGTGACCTGTGTGACCCTGTCAGGTCATTTAAACTCTAAATGCCTTGGTCATCCTATTTAATAAGTCTGAGACTTTTGATTTGAGATCTGCTGTGAAACAAGCAGTTCCCTATACTGAAGAAATTACATATCTTTTTTCATAGTTGTCATTAATTGATCTCATATCAACTAAGATCATATATTACATGTGTATATATATTATGTATATACATGTTATATGTGCATACATAAATCTGTATAGATTTTGTCATTTCATTTTAACTATTTATAATATGTAAAATAATGGAAGAAGGCCAGACACCAGAGAAATTCAAGAGAAAATATATTGGGAAGTATTTTTCCCCCAAGGGAAAATAATTTACTCTAAATTCTTCATTTTATAGATGAGGATTTTATAGAACACTATTGAAAAACACTTGTTTCCTGAATTTTGATTTTTTTTAATGTATTGACAAGGTAGGATGAGTGCTTTTCATCTTTTTTTTTCCTATGCCATTTGAAATAAGGTATTTACATGCTTAAGGTAAGTTCTTAGTCATAATGAATATTTGTACTATAAATAAAAATCAAGGTAAAATCAATTATCACAAATAATAATCACATTGAATAGTTAATAGAAAACTTAACCTTGGAATCAAGACTTAGGTACAATTCCTACCTCAGACACAGGCTACCATGTGTCCTTGGGCATTTTGCTTCTTAGTAAGCTAGCAAATTCTTCAAGACTCAACATTTCAGGGAAGCTATCAACCTGCCTAGGTAGGGGAATTTATCTCACTGGGAGTTCCATACAACAATGATATCAATGGTTTGGTTCAAAAAATAAGTATGGTACATCATTTCAAAATTATTTCATGATTAATAAATAATAGCAACAAGCACAATATTAAGCAGCTATTAAAAGTGTTTATCATTGTTAATAATTGTGGTGATAATTCACATGAATAATAATTAAGCACTGCATATCTAAAATGATTAGAATTATAAATACATGTTTTAATATTTCAAGCATCTATCTGTTTTTATCAGTGGTAGTATTCTCCTGTAATAAATTGCAATGCCCTCCCCCCCCCCTTAGTCTTTCTGAGTTGCTAATGTTGTAAGAATCATAGCCCTGTGACCAAAATGAACCTTCTTCAGACTTGGTCCGGTCCTCAGATAAAACAAAATACAGTATCTGATGAGGTCTTTACAGCTTTTATAGGGCCTGCTAAAATCTGTAGTCCATTGTCAGAGCATTCTCCTATTAAAAAGAGACATCAAAGAATGGTTTTAATAAAACAATGATAGTAATTAATAATAATAGAAGAAATATAATCATGCTAATGGCAAAAATTTTACTAAGTGGGAGATTCTGTTCTCTGTTCTCTGACTACAAATATAGAGAAAAGACTAAGCATATTAAAAAAAGGCAATCTGAGCAAGCAAGGCCAGGGTGACTTTTTTGGGACGGGAATCCTGTGATACTCAAGTTAGCAACCACTATAGACTAATATTTGGTAGCCCTTGTTCAGTTGCTAATTAGAGATAAGAAAAACAACCATCCTTAATTTTCTCATTTGCCCTGTTCTCAGTGGAACTTTTAATAGTATATTTCCATAGCATTAAGAGAAATGGATACAATAATAGTAAAGTAGGGCTAAATTTTAGGAACTTTCCCTCTACAAAGTATTATGGATTGGTGGGCTCCCTGACTCCTTTATGAGATCTTTCCTGAGTCTTCTTTCTTTGGACAGGTGGAAAACTTAGGTGATCCCTGGCTCAAAGATGGAAATTCCCAGAACATGTCTTATTTTGAAGCCATTTACCTAATCTCTGCAACATCATCAACCGTTGGATTTGGAGACATTGTAGCTAAGACAACCATAGGACGGATCTTCATCATATTCTTCATCGTTTTGAGTTTGGTGAAAAAAACCATTTTTAATCTCTTTTGAAATAGTTAGAGCCCCCCAAGTTGCAAAATAGTTGGGCTATTTTTTAAGATTGGTAGAAGACCAGGGAATGAAAAGGAATGGGAGAAAAGGGATGAAAAGAAATGTCATTTACCAATATTCAACTGGTCACTCAATAAGCATTGAAAGGAATATTGAGGGATTAATGTGTGCCTAGCCACTGTGTTGGTAATGCGAAGGATTCAGAGGAAACCCATAACATGTTATAACATGTAAAGAAAATGGGTTTTGGTGTCAGAGGATCTAGATTCAGGGGTGGGGAACCTGTGACCTTGAAGCCAAATTCAGTCAAAGGCCCCTTGACTGAATCCAAACTTCACAGCACAAATTCCCTTAATAAAAGGATTTGTTCTGTAAAACTTGGATTCAGCAAGACTGCACTTGAGGACCTAGAGGGCCATATGTGGCCTCGAGGCTGCAGGTTCCCTACCCCTGATCTAGATCATGAAGACATATTAAATAGGGCCTAGGCATAGATTCTGAATTAAATTAAAGCCTGGAAGTCATTTACTCTAATGTCCTCATTTTATAGATCAGGAAAATAAGGTCCAGTGAGTTTAAAGTGAATTACCAAAGGGTTATAGTAAATATCAGAGCCAAGATTTGAACCCAGGTTATAGAAAGATTGTACAATAGATTGAAACCTAGGAAAGGCCTCAAAGGACATCTAATCCAGCCTCCTTAGTTTTAAAATAAGGATGGTGAATTAATTGCCTAAGATCACACAGGTACTAAGCATCTGAATCAGGGACTAAATTTAGGTTTACTGATTCCAAATCCAAAAGTCTTTTAACCAAACCACACTTGCTAATAACCCCCTCATTTTACAGATGGGCAAAATGAGGACCAGAGAGAGGAAATGATTTTCCCACAGTGACACAGCCATGAAGTGGCAGATCTAGAATTTGAATTGAGGTCTCATACTCACAGAATTCCCAAGTTTGGAAAGGATTGCATAGACAAACGTGTCCAACTCATACCTGATAAATGGTCCCCTTTACAACTCACCCCAGTAAGTGGTAATTTAACCATTGCTTAAAGATTTCAAGGAGGAGAACAATTTGGAACCATTCCCAAAGGGCTATATAAAACTGTGCCAACTAGCCATGTGACCTTGGGCAATTCACTTAACCCCAATTGCCCTACCTTCCCCCATCCAAAAAGCAAAAAGAAAAATCTAAAAAAAAAAACTATGCCTAAACTTTGGCCCAACATTATTGCTACTAGATATGTACTCCATATAGACAGCTGGGGGTGCCAAAGTGCACAGAGCCCTGGGCTTAGAGTCAGGAAGACCAATTTCAAACGTGGCTTCAGATACTAGCTGTATGACCCTGGGCAAATCACTTAACCCTGTTGGTCTCAGTGTCCTCATCTGTAAAATGAGCTGGACAAAGAAATAGCAAAACACTCCAGTATCTTTGCCAAGAAAACCCCAACTGGGGTCACAAAGAGTCAGATATGACTGAATAACTGAACAGCAACGTGTACTCTAATGGTGTCATTCTATAGAAATAATGAAGTGTAGAAGAAGTTCGGGTTTAGGAGAAAAGATAGTGAGTTTAGTCTTGTTCATGCACAGTTTAAAATGCCTATGGGAAATCCAGTAATATCCAGTAGACAGAATGTAATATATAACTAGAGGTCAGGAGAGATGCTAAAGCTAGATTTATGCTTCTGAGAGTCATCTATATAGTGATGACAAATCTCTGGGAACTGTTGAGGTCACCAAATGAGAAAGAAAAGCAAAACTCTGTAACAGAAATGCATAAGCAAGCAAAACTAATTCCCACATTGCCAGGGTCTGGAATTTTATATCTTATTTTGAATCTTGAGTCCATCAGGAGAGGATGGTGTTTCATCATCAGTCCTCCGGAATTATGACTAGTTCTTGCATTGTTCTCAAATCTTTCAGAATATTTTTCTTTATATTTTTGTTGTTATTATATACTACTGTATAAAATATTATCATGGTTCTACTAATAAAAGTCTCCCCAAATTTCTGAGAGTTCTTCCATTTAGTAATTTCTTACAGCATAGGAAAATTTCATTATATTCACATATAATAGTTTATTTAGCTATTTCTCCAAAGTAGATACCATTTTAGTTTCCAATTCTTTTCCATGACAAAAATGAACTGCTAAAAACAATTACGGATCTTTTTCTCTCTTTTTTATCTCTTTGGGATATTGGTCTTATATTAGCATAGCTAGATCAATTCGTAGCTCAACCAGCAGTGCATCAATGTACCTGTTTTCCTGCAGTACTACCAAAAGTTTATGGGTATGAAGTGACTCTTCAGAGCTGGTTTAATTTTTATTTCTCTTTTAGTGCTTTGGAGCATTCTTTCTTATGATTGTTGACAGTTTGGATTTCTTCCTTTAAAAAAAACTAGATTGTTTCCATATTCTTTAAACAGTTATCTCTTGGGAGGCTAGGTTTAATTGATATAAATTTAAAACACCTGTATATTTTGGAAAAGAGGAATTTATCAAAGAAACTTCTTAGAAAGATTTGTTTTTCCCCCACAGTAATGTTTCCTTTCAAATTTTAGCTACATTGGTTTCGTGCAAAAACTTCAATTTTATGTGCTTCTCTTTATCTTCTGGTTTGGTCATGAACTTTTTCCACATCTATAGAAATGAAAGGCAATTGATCCTTGATCCTTTAATTTATTTATGGTGTGACCCTTTATGTCCAGGTCGCCTATCCATTTGGAGCTTAACTTGAAATATGGTATGAAATGCTGGTCTAGACCCAATTTCTTCCAGTCTTCCTTCCAGTTTTCCCAGCAATTTTTTTTTTCAAATAATGAATCCTTGGGCTAGCAGATAGGGTCATTGAGTTTACTAAACACTCCACTACCGTGTTTCCCCGATAATAAGACACTGTCTTATTATTTTTTTTTAGACAGAAAAACACCAGAGGGCTTATTTTCAGGGGAGGGCTTATTTTAATGAACATTGACAGCAATTTTAATAAACAGGTAAATATGAACAAAAACATGTACCTTTATTCAATAATGATCATGTCATCTTCTTCAACAACATCGTCATAAGTGTCCATACCCTGAATTCCATCCTGGATGTCTTGTGCCTCCATTTCCTTCAGAAGAAGTGGACCCAATCTGTCATGTCCAGCAATATAGCTCTCTTTAAATGAATATGTCTTGTCCAGGTAACCTGCTCATAGTGCCTTGGCGACACAGCTGTCAGTAATTTTATCCCATGACTTCTTCACCCAAGTCACGACTTCTTGCAGACAGGGCTTCACAAAGTTTCCACGCTGATTTCTTTCCATTCTATTTTCAATGTAGTCATTGACTTCCATGCGCAAATGGTCCTTAAATGGCTTGTTTATTGCAATATCAAGGGTCTGGAGATAGGCAGTCATTCCTGCAGGAATCATTACTTGATCTATTCTTCTCTCTGCAAGGAAGTTCTTCATTTCTTTAGCGTGGTGAGTGCTGGCTGAATCCCAGGCTATCAGACCTCTTTGGTTACCTTGCATAACAAGTGGCAGCATTAAATCAACCCACTTTCTTGTAATGGCTTGTGTACACCAGGCTTTTTTGGTTTCAAGAACGTAAATGCCAGATACATGTTCAATCTTATCTTTCTTGCCCTTACTGATGATTAGAGGTGTGGCTTTCTTTCCATCCAAACGAATTGCCAAAACACAGGTGACCCGTGCACTTTCATAGCCAGTGGTGGGAATGTAGATTGACGTTGCACCCCTGTGATGAATTGTTGTTTGAGATCCTTGTCCCATAAACACTGCAGTTTCATCCATAGCAATCATATTGCAGGTTTGGTACTTGGAAATGTCGATCCTATCAATAAAGGACTTGAATGCAAGTGCACATTTAATAGCTTCAGCATCTTCCAGCTTAAACAGTATTGTTGATCTTCTTAGGGACAGTTCATACCATTGAAGGAAACCGTCCAACCAGTGTTGTGATGCTTTGAATCCTTCTGAGACCATTTCAAATTCTGGTGCCATTGAAAGGACAAATGCTTGAATATCAGCCCTGCGCACAACCAAGGCCTTTGCTCTCCTGTCAGCAATCCATTCACCAATGAGGATCTCCAAGTCAGGATATGAGGGCTGCCGACCTGATCCAGACCTGCGCTTTTTCCCTTTTCCCTCATCCACCTGTTGATTGAGGTTATTATAATCTGCTCTCCATTTTCTGACCATTTGAAGATCCAAAAGTTTTTCTTTACAGAAAACTGCAAGATTCTTGCCATGTGACTCCTCTACAATTGCTTTCTTATACTCAACAGTATAGCTCTTCCTTTTTGTACTCATGTATGGGGGTCAAAACAGACAGAATAATAAAATTATGACCATCAGTCCTTCTTTTCACTCCATCATGCCCCCTGAGTTCTTCTTTTTTCCTCCATCATGCCCTTTTTATCCTTCATCATGCCCCCTCACTCCCGCTTACATACCGGGTTTTTATGTTGTCCTGCCTCAGCTCTCCTTCGTGGCACTGCTCTCAATGGCACCAGCAAGCAAATCACTGGGGAAGAACAGGATGACACGCTTACTGCTGCAGCTCTGATTGGATGCAGCTCAGAGCGCGGCATGCGTTTCACCCGGGGGGGGGGTGCATACAGAGGGTACCATAATGTAGCGTGTAGCACAGGGGATCACCTTCACTACAGTAGCAATCTCAATAGGGCTTATTTTCGGGGGAGGGCTTATTTTAGAGGAATCTTACACAGTAAGGGGAGGGCTTATTTTCGGGATAGGTCTTATTATTGGGGAAACACGGTACTATTTTCCTTTGTTTTTGTATGTTGGTACCTAATTTGTTCCATTGATTGATTAACCTTTTTTTGACAGTTTAACCAGTGCTTTCATTATTACTGCTTTATAGAACAGAAACCACCTTCTTTCCAACTTTATTATTTATTATTGGTCTTGAGAGTCTTGACCTTTTGTTCTTCCAGATTAATTTCCTTATTAATTTTTCTAGCCCCATATGGTAATCCTGTCATAATTTGATTTGTATGGGATTGAATGAGCAAAGTAAGTAGTACTGTATTATCATTTGTTTTCTATTAGTATGATCTACCCCTGAATAATTAATATTTATCTAATTATCTAGATCTATCTTTATGTTTGTGGAGTTTTCTATAGTTGCATTAATAGTTGCTGAGGGTAGCATGGTAAATAGACAATGAAGTACTTTATAGATTCCAAAGCTATTTTGAATGGAATTTTCTTTCTATTTCTTCCTTCTGGGTTAACGTCTTGGTTTAGAGGGGATTAAAAATCTTTTGTTCTGGGGCGGCCAGGTAGCATAGCGAGTATATATATATATAAGAGTACCGGCTCCAGTGTTGAGAAGACCTGGAGGTCGAATCCCGGGCTCAGACACTTAGCACCCACCCAGAAACACCTGGCCGTGTAACCTTGAGCAAGTTACTTAACCCCAATTGCTTAGGGGCGGCCAGGTGACTCAGCAAGTAAGAGCACCGGCTCCAGTGTCGGGATGACCTGGATCAAATCTGGGCTCAGATACTCAGCACCACACCCAGAAATAACTGGCCGTGTAACCTTGAGCAAGTTACTTAACCCTGATTGCTTTAAAAAAAAAAAATCTTTGGTTGTTTGTTTGTTTAGGTTGGTTGGTTGCTTATTGTTCGGTGTTCTCTAAGAGGACCAAAATGACATCACTATGCTAGAGTCAAGTTTCAGTGTGTCCAACTGTGACTGACTGATCAGACCAATACAAGCTCAGAATGTTCTACCATAGGTTGGACACAAAGAGTCTATGTGAACATTTGGGGTGGATTCTCTAAATTTGCACATTTTGCATTTCTTTTGAGCTATTTCATAACTCATAGAGGACAGAACCTTCTCTGATGTGGGCACACCATGCTGAGTGGTCCTGTGCCAGTGTCTCCCATGTCATAATAGTCAAATCCAAAGTTCTTAAGGGAGACCTTGAGAGTGTCCTTGTATTGCTTCTTCTGAACACTTTGTGAATGCTTGCTCTGTCTCCAGCATCAGTTTCTGGATGGGGAGCTTGTGTTTGGGTCAGACTCTGGTCTTGTACTCTTGGAAGGTGTGAGAAGGCCCTGCTTGGTGGCCAATTATAGTCTCCACCTTCTTCAAGAGTTTTCTGGCTTTGTCTCCTGATGTGGCTCAAGCCCAGGCTTCCTAAGTGCTGTTATGACTTTGTCTTCTCTTGTGTGTGGAGCCATTACTCTGTGCTCATTTCCTGTTGTGAGCATCAGGTGCCTTCCTAATTAATGTTTCTACCTATTCTTGCTTAGCAGCTCTCATGGCTTCCCAAGTATTCTAGCAATCTTTATGTTCAGTCCTGGATCAGATTCCACCTGAAATGACCTAAACTTAAAAGAACCAAGGTCTCCAACTGAATCCTAGGTCATCTCAAGTTGTCCTGATTGATATGTAGCCACTGGATTAATCTAGAGGAGAAAGTGAGGCTGGTTACCTTGCACAGTCCTCCATCACTCAAATCAAAGTCAATTACAAGTCATGTCATCATCTCCCTGATGTCGTGGTCCGCTTCAAGAATGAAGGAGAACCACACACAACACAGATTCAGTCCTGGCATTTCTGGTTGTTTCTCTATTTTTTTTTTAACATTGTTCCTTCTGACACATTTTTAGTTCTTAACAGGCATTTGTAAGAATTGAAGGCTTTTCTACATTACAATTCTCTCCTATCTTCAAATAATCTCTTTATTTCTTTTAATTAAGGTCTACTGTTCTAGAACCATGTTCCAGTAATAGGTCTCATACAACTGCCCAATAGTTTTAAGTTCAAATTTGCCTTCGTACCTTTGGGTTTTTAATTCACTGTGTTTGCTATGCATACTTTGTTTATCTGTTTAAAGATGTCACACAGTTAGTAAGTATCTGAGACCAGATTTGAACTGAAATCTCCCTGACTCAAGGTCCAGCACTCTATCCACTGAGTCACCTAGCTGACTCTAATGGATGTAGTTGGACAGTCTTTCTAAATCCATTTGTAAATCAAGGCCATTTTTATTCTATTTAAAGACTCCAAACAAATACAACCTGTGAATTCCTTTTTAGATGCATTCTATCCTTAGGACCTGTTTGTCAAAAGTTTTAAGCTATAGTTCAGAAATCCAAATTTAATTTTTAGCCATCATCTTAAATGGCTACTTATTTGTCTCCAAACTCCAGGTTCTATGCTTTTGCTATACCATAACTCACCTTCTAGTGTTTGAATACCACCTCTACTACTTTACTTTTTTCTTTTGTTTTTTTTTTTAGTTTATATAATTCATTTCCACAGATTTTGAGTTGCAAATTTTATCCCCATTTTTCCCCTACCCACCACCCCAAAACAGCGATCCCACTGAATATCCCTTCCCCCAATATGCTTTCTCCCTTATCTTCCCCCATTACCCCTCCAACTTTCCAGTAGGGCATGGTGGATCTCTATGCCCCAGTACTTATATATCTTATTTCCCAGGTACATGTAAAATAATGATAATAATAATAATAATAATATATTTTTAAACATTTGATTTTAAACCTTTGAATTCCACATTTTTTCCTTACCTCTCTCGTCACCCACCCTTACTGGCAAGATAAGCAATTCAATATAGGTTGTACATGTGTAGCTATACAAAATATCTCTATAGTGGATATATTGTGAAATATTGACTATATTTCCCTCCATCCTATCCCACCCCCCCACTTGTTCTATTCTCCACTTTTCTCCTATCCCTTTTCAAAAGTGGGTGCTTCCAACTTCTCTACCCTTCAGCCTGCCCTCCTTTCCATAATCCCCTCTCTCATCCCCTTCCCCCCTACTCTCCTGTAGGGTGAGATACCCTATTTAGTGTGTATGTCATTCCCTCCCTAAGCCAAATTCATAGAGAATAAGGTTGACTCATTCCCTTTTGCCTTCCTGTTCTTCCCCTCCATTGTATCATTTTTCCCTTGCCTCTTCTATATGAGATAATTTACCCCATTTTGTCTCTCCCCATCTCCTCTCATTAAATTCATTTCTCACCTTTTAATTTCACCTTTTAAGTATCATTGCTTCCTATTAAACTGGCCCTGTGCACTCTATGTATACCTTTACACATATATACACATACTCACATATGTATTCATATTCCCATATACCCTCATATATAGACATATATATGTATATATACATATACATATATATGCATTTCTATTCTCTTCAACTATTCTCATACTAAGAAAAGTTTCATAATTTACAATTATCATTTTTCCATGTAGGAATGTTAATAGTTCAACTTTGATAAGTTCCTTATGATTTATTTTACCTGTTTACCTTCTCGTGCTTCTCTTGCTTCTTGTATCTGAATGTCAAATTTTCTATTCAACTCTGGTTTTTCATCAAGAAGGCTTGAAAGTCCTCTATTCCACTGAATGACCATATTTTCCCCTGAAACATGATACTCAGTTTTGCTGGGTAGGTGATCCTTGGTTTTAATCCCAGCTCCTTTGACCTCCAGAATAACATATTACAAGCCCTTTAATCCTTCAGTGTAGAAGCTGCCAGATCCTGTGTTATCCTGATTGTGTTTCCACAGTATTCAAATTACTTCTTCCTGGCTCCTTGTAATATTTTCTCCTTGATCTGGGAACTCTGGAACCTGTCTGTAATATTCCTAGGAGTTTTCTTTTTGGGATCTTTTACAGGAGGTAAACAGTGGATTTTTCAACTTTATTTTTCCCTCTGGTTCATCAGGGCAATTTTTCTTCGAGAATTTCTTGAAGGATGATTTCTAGGTTATTTTTTTGATCTTGGCTTTCAGGTAGTCCAATAATTTTTAAATTTTCTCTCCTGGATCTATTTTCCAGGTCAGTGGTTTTTCCAATGAGATATTTCACAATGCCCTCTATTTTTTCATCTGTTTGGATCTGTTTAATAGTATCTTGATTTCTCATAAAGTCACTAGCTTCCACTTGCTCCAATCTAATTCTGAAGGAATGATTCTCTTTCCATCTGGTAAATTTGGCTTTTTAAGGCATTCTTCTCCTCATTGGCTTTTTGAGCCTCTTTTGCCATTTGAGTTAGTCTATTTTTAAGGTGTTATTTTCTTCAGTCAGGTTGTTGACTCTCATTTTATAATTTTCTTGCATCATTCTAATTTCTCTTCCCAATTTTTCCTTCACTTCTCTTATTTGTTTTTCAAAATCCTTCTTAAGCTCCTCTATGGCCTGTAAGCAGCTTATTCTTTTCTTGGAAGCTTCTGGTGCAAGGGTTCTGACTTTGCTGTTTTCCTCCTATTCCATGCCCCTATCCTTTTTGTCCCCAAAAAGGGAATCCAGGCTTGGACCACTGTGTTTGCCTTGCTTCCCTCATTTGCTCATGTTGCCACTCAATTACCTGACTTTTTAGCTTTTTGCCACAGTATAACTCTGCTACCAGAGTGGGGAGCTGTGTCCCAAATCTCTGGGGTTTTCTCAGCTGCTGCAGCTATTAGTTGGGTCCCTTCTCTGAAGCTTCCACAAGCTCTGGCACACTGGTCATATACCCCAGGACCTCCACCCCAGACAGTGATCCAGATCCAAGCAGGTTAAAGCAAGAGTGATTACCCCTCAGACTGTTTGCTTGGTCCCCCTACAATCTGCAGGCCAGGAGCTCTGAAGCAGCAATGTGGTGGCAGCTGCATGGCTGAGGCATCTCAGCTGCTTCTCCTTCCAGGGGGCAAAGGCTGGGCCACACTCCCAAATTCCCAGGTCCCAAAGTCCACACTACACTCATCTCTCACTTTGTCCTTAGCATCTATGAGTTGATAATTCTGGAAATGGCCATTGCTGCTGGTGATCGGAAGGCCCTCCAGCTGGCTGCTGGTTGTAGCTGTCCTGAGGCTAAAACCTCAGGCTAGTGCGGGGCTGGGGTCTGCTATCAGAGTGCTGCACTGGCTGCTTCCTGCCAGCCTAACAGGCAGTCTTCAGCAGGAGGTTAGTTTCTTTGTGTCATTTTGTGGATTCTGTAGCTCCAAAGTTTGTTCAGAGTCGTTTTTTTTACATGAATTTGAGGAGGTGGGAGCCGGAGCCCGTGGAAGTCCTGTTTCTACTCCGCCATCTTGACCACATCTACTACTTTTCTGTTTGACCTCAGAAAAGTTACTTAACTTTTATATGACTCAGTTTCTTCATCCCTAAAATGAAGGTATTGAAGTAGATGACTCCTAAAGCCCCTTTTAGCTTTAAATGCTGATATTAAAAACCTTTCAAGGAGATTTGGAATCTTTTTTTTCTGTATAGGCAAGGAATAGTTTAAAAAAGGACATTGTATACAGAAAAACATGCCAAGTTTTCTCAGAGAAAGGAGATTTTCTTGTTTGTGGTGACAGAAAAGTTTCAGTGAGTTTAAAAATGCTTATAAAATCATAAAGTCAAAGTCCATGTTGTGGATGAGAGTGGGGGAATGGAAACAAAGAAGAAAAATTAGAGCATTACTCTTTCTCAACTAACACAGGTAACATAATTCTCCTCTATCATTTTTCCTTCATTGAAATAAAGTTCTTCTTATCACAAAGGACAAAGAAAGGATGAGATTTGATGTATTACTTTCTCATTTATCCTTTAGCTCCTGGAGGAGTAAGATAAGTCTTTTACAAGTCCCCTTTGCCCTTAGCTGGGGTACACACCAATACTGGAAGTGACGGAAATAACAATCCGTTTAATAGGCAGCTAAGTGCCACAGTAGATAGAGCATTCAACCTGGAGTCAGGAAGACCTGGTTTCAAATCTAGGTTCCGACTGTTACTAGTTGTGTGACCCCAGGCAAGTCACTTGATCTTTTTCTGCCTTAGTTTCCTTACCTATAAAATGGAGATATTAGCACCTACCTCTCAGTAGTTGTTGTGAGGATCAAATGAAAAATTTGTGAAGTTCTTTGCAAATCTAAAGAATTATATAAATGTTTTAATATTTAATAGTTCCAGTCCCATCTCCTGGTTTCTAAAATTATGTAAAATGCTCCATAGTATCCCTCCTGACTTCCCTTACCATCAGCCTTGTTTTTTGACCCTATCATTTCTCAAAATTCTACTTTTCTTTCTTGTTCTCTCAAAATACCTAAAGATCTTTCCCAAAATATAAGCAGTCTGGATAAAATTCCTGTCTTGCCCCAAGCCATATAGATCTTTATTTCCCCTCTTTGTGGGTGCATATACATAGATGTACATGTATTCACACAGTAAATATTGAGTAATTGGATGCTAGAGAGAATATAGTTATCCCCTTCCACATTGCAGAGGCTAGGGGCATTGAACACTAATGGTCTACTTTTCTGAGATCAGATAAAAAGGCTTGAAGATGGTAAATTTGGCTCTTCTTTGAATCTAAAATGCATTTTGTTTGGCACCCCCAAAAGAATTATTATCCATAGTTTAGAGAAATGTTTTTAGGTACTATGGACATCTTTCTGAATAATCTGGAATTGTGAAGTATCATTAATATGTATTAGCAACTTTAACATCAAGGTCATATAAGAAGAGTAATTACTAAGATTATATCTGCTTGTCGTTTTAGATATTATTTGCAACTTATGCTTCTGAACTTGTGGAAATCTTTGCATCACATAACAAATGCTCCCGTTCCTATGAAGCTGTCATAGGGAAAAAGTAGGTGTTTTGTTTTGTTTTGTTTTTATATATGCACAATACCTCCATATTTATTTAAAGTTCTAAGTTAATTCACAATGAATCCTTAAATTTGCTGATACAGGTGAGGTCTTTGCTTTGTTTTTATTAACAAGGGAAATAATCTCCAAGAAAATTAATAGTGTAAAAAATTTCACAGTGGGTTAATCTTTAGTGATTAATACAAATTTTCACAGAATCTGAAAAGTTAGTGGAGTTTTTACTCAATCATAAGTTATATGCATCTTAAAATTGGCATTGCCTGCAGACAGTTTCCACAGTCATGGAATATTACATATTATATAAAGTCCTAATAGCATTTTACCCATTACTCCTCATGCCTGAAATACTCCCTTTTTTCACATTTGCTTCATAGAATCCTTAGCTTCCTTTAAAATACCACTAAGGTGGCTTTGTTTTCCCTAGTTGTTAGTACAGTTAGCCCTTCCACATCACTTTTCCCATACTAGATTCTTTCTTTGTTTTTTTTTTTTAAGCAATTGGGGTTAAGTAACTTGCTCAAGGTTCCACAGCCAGTTATTTCTGGGTGTGGTAGTAAGTATCAGAGCCTGGATTAGATCCCAGGTCATCCCTACTCTGGGGCCAGTGCTCTTACTGCGCCACCTGGCCGCCCCTAAGCAATTGGGGTTAAGTAACTTGCTCAAGGTTACACAGCCAGGTGTTTCTGGGTGGGTGCTAAGTGTCTGAGCCCGGATTCAATCCCAGGTTATCCCGACTCTGGGGCCAGTGCTCTTACACTCTGTGCTACCTGGCCTCTCCAAAAGTTGTCTTTTACATTTACTGTATAATCTTGTAATATTTTAGCAGTCATGAATCATTTATCACTTACTTATCTTTTTTTTTTTTTGCCTTTTTTTTTTGAGGGCAATTGGGGTTAAGTTACTTGCTCAAGGTCACAGAGCTACTTTTTTTTTTGTTAAGTGTCTGAGGCCGGTCTCAGGTCCTCCTGAGTCCAGGTCCAGTGCTCTATTCACTGAGCCACCTAGCCGCACCCACCCCATATTTGTTTCAACATGTTGCAGGGCAGCATAAGAAATTAAATGGAAATTTGTTGGGGAGTTTCATGGTAGTGGCAGATGACATGCAAAAGACGGCAAACAACACACAAAAAGTTTAGAAACTCAGAAATGTATAAAATACATATATATATATATATAGTATTATATAAAATTAGCATATTTTATCTTTTAATACCATTATAATTCAAATTTCTTCTTTCGTACCGAGTCAAAAAATTTTCTGCAGATTTTCCAGATCATGGGGGTACAATGTCCCTATACCTGCAATATGGATGGGAATAACTGTATACTCTCCAGCATCCAATTACTCAATATTTACTGTGTGAATACATGTACATTTATGTATATGCACCCATATCTATATAGATGTAGTATATGTATGGATAGATATAAATGATAGATAGGCAAAATATACTTACCTATGGTGTCATTTCCCAGGACTGGAATTTAAGTTCCTTAAGGGTAGAGACAATTTTATCTTTGACCCTGCATTCTGGGAGCCTAGCATAGTACCTATCATTTAAATGGCATCCAATATATGTTTGTGGAATTGAATAAAATTCAGTATTTCACATCATCTGTTTTCAATACTGTTGGGATCCCTTCTTCCAACTTAAATCTCAAGCCCTCTAATCTTTAAGAAATCTTTTTGAATTGATGTAGCCAAAGCCAAAATGTCAACCTGTGGCCAGCCTTCCAGTAATAAGAATCTCTATCTACCTGGTCCGTATACACCATACAAACAGTCCATTGCAGGTTCATACATGACAATACCTTCCCATCTTGATAGCACTTGCAAGAGCTTGTGATCCATTGGCATAGCTTTAAACGACTCATTGTCATATCCATACTGCAATGAGACATTAGAGTAGTTCTTTATGGAAAAATTCTCCTTAATTCACATTATTTTCATACATCCCAGTTATGGTTATATGTAAATGATCTATTGTATTGACCATATGTAAGCCAGTCATACTTTGGTTTATCAGATTTCAAACAATCAAGCCAATACAGTCACCACTGAGCTTGAAAAAGGATCAAAGCAATTTTAGCGTCAGAAATTCAATTCAACAGATATTTTCAAGTACTTACACTGTGTGCTAGTTTTGAGATGAAAAGGAAAAAATAAACCCAAACAGTCCCTGCCTTCAAGGAGCCTGAACTCTACTTGGGGGTATATGAGTGATGGACAAGATGTATATACATAAGTATAAAATGTAAACAAAGTATAGACAAAGTAATACAAAAATGGGGGGGGGGACATTAGCAACTGGGGTGCTCAGGAAAGGCCTTGTAAGGTAGGTGAAACCTGAGCTGAACCTTGAAAAACACCAGAGATCTTAAGATGACAGAGTAGAAACAGGACCTCTGTGCGGCTCCGGCTCTCACCACCTCCAATCCATGTAAAAGAGGACTCTGAACAAACTTGGAGCTGCAGAACCCACAAAATGACACCGAGAAAATAACATCCTGCTGAGGACAGCCCGGCAGGCCAGCAGGAATCGGCCAGCGCATTGCTCTGGGAGCCAAGCCCAGCTCCACACCAAGGTTTTAGCCCCAGACCGGGCCTGACCAGCCACCAGCTTGGAGGGACTCCAGACTACCAGCAGTTATGGTGATCCAGAATTATGAACACATAGACGCTAAGGAAAAAGTGAGAGGCCAGAATAGTGTGGACTTTGGGACCCAGTAGTTGGGAGGGCTTTTGCCCCCAGGGTGAGAAGCCTCTGAGAACTGCAGTGCAGCCTTTGCCACATGGCAACTATAGCTCCTGGCCTGCAGAGTGTAGGGGAACCAAGCCACCAGTCTGAGGGGTAATCACTCTTTCTTTAACCTACTTGGATCTGGATTGCGGTCTAGGATGGAGGTCCTGGGGTATGTGACCAGCTTGCCAGAGTGTGTGGAGGCTTAAGAGGGGGCACCGAACTAATATCTCTGGAAGCTGAGAAAACCCCAGCATTTGGTACGAAGCTCCCCTGTCTGGTAGTAGAGTCCTACTGTGGCAAAAAGCCCAAAAGTCAAGTAACTGAGTGACAACATGACCAGGCAAAGGAAGCAAAGCAAACAGAAGAATCCAACATTAGACTACTATTTTGGGGACAAAAAGGATCAAAGCATGGAACAGGAGGAAGACAGTAAAGTCAGAACTCCTGCACTAAAACTTCAAAGGAAAATACAAGCTGGTTATAGGCCATAGAGGACCTTAAGAAGCAGATAAAAGACATGGAGGAAAAATTGGGAAGAGAAATGAGAACGATGCAAGAAAATTACAAAATGAGAGTCAACAGCCTGACTGAGGAAAATACTACCTTAAAAAAATAGACTAACTCAAATGGCAAAAGAGTCTCAAAAAAGCAATGAGGAGAAGAATGCCTTAAAAAGCTGAATTTGCCAGATGGAAAAAGAATCTCAAAAGCTCACTGAGGAGAATCATTGCTTCAGAATTAGATTGGAACAAATGGAAGCTAATGACTTTATGAGAAATCAAGATGCTGTTAAAGAGATCCAAACAAATGAAAGAATAGAAGGTAATGTGACATATCTCATTGGAAAAACCATTGACCTGGAAAATAGATCCAGGAGAGATAATTTTAAAATTATTGGACTACCTGAAAGCCACGATCAAAGAAAAAACCTAGAAATCATGCTTCAATAAATTCTCAAAGAAAACTACCCTGATGTTTTAGAACCAGAGGGAAAAATAAAGGTTGAAAAAATTCACTGTTTACCTCCTGAAAAAGATCCTAAAAAGAAAACTCCTAGGAATATTATAGCCAGGTTCCAGAGTTCCCAGATCAAGGAGAAAATATTACAAGCAGCCAGGAAGAAACAATTTGAATACTGTGGAAACATACTCAAGATAACTCAGGATCTGGCAACTTCTACACTGAGGGATGGAAGGGCTTGGAATAAGATATTCTGGAGGGCAAAGGAGCTGGGATTAAAACCAAGAATCACCTACCCAGCAAAACTGAGTATCATGTTTCAGGGGGAAATATGGTCATTCAGTGGAATAGAGGACTTTCAAGCATTCTTTTTTTTTTTGCCTTTGGGAGGGCAACTGGGGATAAGTAACTTGCCCAAGGTTCCAGAGCTAGTTATTTTTTTTGTTTTAAGTGTCTGAGTCTGGAACCGAACTCAGGTACTCCTGACTCTAGGGCTGGCACTTTACTCACTGCGCCACCTAGCTGCCCCTACTTTCAAGCATTCTTGATGAAAAAAACAGAGTTGAATAGAAAATTTGACATTCAGATACAAGAAGCAAGAGAAGCATGAGAAGGTAAACAGGGAAAAGAAATCATAAGGAACTTATCAAAGTTGAACTATTAACATTCCTACATGGAAAAACAATAATTGTAACTTATGAAACTTTTCTCAGTAGTTGAAGGGAACAGAAATATATATGTCTATATATGAGGGTATATGGGCATATGAATACATATGTGAATGTGTGTATATATGTTTATAGATATGCATAGATAGAGGGCACAGGACCAATTTAACAGGAAGGGATGATATTTAAAAGGTGAAATTAAGAGGTGAGAGAGGAATATAATGAGAGGAGATGGGGAGAGACAGAATGGGGTAAACTATCTCATATAGAAGAGATAAGGGAAAATGATTACAATGGAGGGGAAGAATAGGAAGACAAAAAGGAATGGGTCAATCTTATTCTCGTTGAATTTGGCTAGGGGAGGGAGTCATACACACTAAACAGGGTATCTCACCCTACAGGAGAGTATGGGGGAAGGGGATGAGTTGGAGGGATGATGGAAGGGAGGGCAGGCTGTGTGGGAGGGATGTTGGAAGCACCTACTTTTGAAAAGGGACAGGATCAAAATAGAGAATAGAATAAGTGGGAGGTGGGATAGGAGGGAAGGAAATATAGTCAGTCTTTTACAATATATCTACTATATTAATGTTTTGCATTAGCGACACATGTACAATGTATACTGAACTGCTTATCTTCCCAGTCAGGATAGGTGACAAGGGAGGAAGGCAATGGATCTGGAATTAAAAGTTTTTAAATAAAATATTTAAAATATATATAAGTATATATTTTATATCTTTATAATATATATTATAAATATATATAATTATAATATTATATGTAATGTAATAATATATTTAAAATATATAAACATATATATCTTTAAATTACATTTTATATACATATATATAAAATGTAATTTAAAGATCCCCCTGTATTGGCTTGGTTTTTGGATTGATTGTGTTAAAACCCAGAGCTTGTGAATCCCACTTGTGGGATGGACTTGTTGATGTGAAAAGAGAGTGCTGAGAACTGGGAGGAGCTAGTGAAGTAAATTTAGAGAGACACAAGAAAAGAGAGAGGCAGAAGAACTTTTTGGAAGCATCATCTTGGAGGCAGAGAGAGACTGAGAGGATTGCTGAGGGCCAGTCTGAATTGCCCAGGACTTTTGAAAGCTGCCACCCAGAGCTACCAAGGACTGAGGAGACATGGCTCTTGTGCTGGTACTTTGTCTGTCTGTTTTGATGTTGTTTTGCCAGATTTGTCCACTGGTGAAAGACAGTCCTATTGTTGCAGAGGCCTGGGGAAGTACTTGATTGAATTACACTTGGTAAATACAGTATATTGAATGATGCTATATTTGGAACCTTGCTGTTGGTTCAGAGCTCCTGAGACTGTTCTGCAGACAGAGAGTGAATTCTGTCCACTGGTGAAGGACAGTCCTGTTGTTTCAGAGGCCTTGAAACCTTGCTATTGATTCAGAGCTCCTGAGACTGTTCTGCAGGCAGAGAATAAATTAATGAAGACACTGGCAATGTATCTTGTGGCCTTGCTAAGCTTTGTCTCCCCAGGAACAAAGATTGCTGAGAATTTGCCTCGGTTCAAGATGAAGAAAAGACCTCTCTTTGGGTATTAAATGCTGTGCTTGAGCTTGTTGTAACTCTGGGGTAGATGGCCTATTCAGTTGTAATCCAAAGGTGGGGAACTTTTGACTTTTTTGTGCTCTGTGATTGAACAAATGAATGTACTTTACTTATGACTGGAAACTAATCTCCATTTGAGAAGAGGGGCTTTGTGATGGACTAAATGAATGTACAGCCTAGGAGTAGAGTAGTATTTAGAAGAGGGACTTTGTGATTGATTAAATGAATGTAATATCCAGTGGTGGGGTAGTACTTGATTGAATTACACTTGGTAAATACAGTATTTTGAATGATGCTATATTTTCATTTTCTCTGTTCTTAATTTTCACTGAATAAAATGGAGAGTACCTATGCTGGTATTTTGAACCTTGGGAAGTTGCCTTTGCTTGGCATTACTATATATATACTATTGTTAATACTATTTTACATGTAATTGGGAAATAAGATATACAGGCACTGGGGCTTAGAGATCCACCATGCCCTACTGGAAAAGTTGAAGGGGTTATGAAAAAAGATGTGGGAGAGAGCAGACTGGAGGAGGGGATATCCTGTGGGACTGCTATTTTGGGGTGGTGGGTAGGGGAAAAACAGAGAGAAAATTTGTAACTCAAAATCTGGGAGAAATGAATGATGTAAATCAGAAATTAATAAAGCATTTGAAAAATGAAAAAAAAAGAAAAACATCAGAGATTCAAAGAGAGAAGAATGAGGGAGAAAGATTCAGACTTGGCAAATGCATTCTGCAAAGGCCCTGGGATAAGAAATAGAATGTGTCTATGTCAAAGTGAGTAGGTTTGGCTTGAATGTAGGATATATGAAATGAAGTAACATGAAATAAGTCTGGAAAGGTTTTCTGTAGCCACTGTGTAAAGGACTTTAAATGATAGAGGGTTTTATATCCTAGAGGAAAGAGGGAGGAATCAAAGCTACTTGAGCAAGGAAGTAATATAGTTCAACCTGTACTTTAGGCATCTCAATTTGGTAGCTGTGTGGAAGATGGATCAGAAAGAGCTGCTTTCCTCTCTGTAACATGTATACCCAGAATAACTGTTCTAGTCATACTCCTCTAGTTATACTGTTGCTTATAGTATTATTTATTCCAGAAACTGAGAGAGAAGACAGAAAGGTTTGGCTATTCAATATTGTAAATGATTAAAAAATCTTATCTGAGTCTTCCTAGGAAAGATGTAAAATTGCATAACAATTAAATCAATACTGCTGTTCTATGGGTGTAAGACCACATGGTATAAAAGAATCTTGGCCTGAAGGGCCAATGAGAACCAAAGATTCAAATACAACATAAAGCTCGACTAGAAACAATTTAACAGGCAGATCAAAATACCAACGTGTCATAATGGACCTGACCACCCAGAACCCAGTACTGGATCTATCCCAGATTTAATTCATGTATATTTTCTCCATCTATATTTTTGCTTTCTACAGCTTAATCTGACTAGTATTCTATTTAAAAAACAAATATACAAATAATCCTACATAGGTGTGCCTTGCTATGGGGATGTTGTATGTACATTCATAGAAATCTGTATTAGTACCAAAGACTTAAACTATATTGGAGGACTGGGATAACTGAAGTAGATTTGGTCCGGTACTGGCTAATTTTCAAGGATTTAAAATCTGATTACTCACTTTATGGCTTAAGGGAAGTTGAAAGTCTTTCCCTCCTCCCCCACCTCCAAAATTAATCCCATACCATAATTTGACAGGGAATGTAGCAACATCCCAGAAGTTGTTGATTTTCTGAAACAGGCATATCTTGTTAAAGAAAGGTTTATGAAATTGATGACGGTGAAAATATAATTGCTTTTAAGAGATAAAGAGAGTTGGGCTCCAAAGGAAGTGGAATGCTGAAATAACACCCTCTCTGTACATAATCCACACAAACCCCACACAGGATGGTTTTAGAGAGGGATTTGAGAGCTAGAAAGGGAAAGAGATTTATTGAGTAGAAAAGTTGTCACAGAGGAGATAAAGGGTTGAGAAAGGAAGGAGTAACTAGTAGGAGGAAGAAGAGCATCAGGCCTGGCAGCTAGCTTCCTTTGAGTATGAATCTGTGGGTAAGTATGTACTGGTAGAGTATTCTGGTGTGCTGTAAAAGGCTTGGCTAAAGTGGGCCTGCTGCTGCTCTGGTTCATCTCAAAACTGTTTAAAGTTGAAAAAGAGGGTCGGTGGTAGGAATGATAGGCAGATTTTTGCTATTTAAATGCACTGTAGGACTGGAGGTGGGTATAAAAGGGGATCTAGAGCCTCCTCAGAAGATATCCTATTCTGTGTTGTCTTGTGAAATAAAGACTTCTCTTTGTTTGCTATGGCTCATATAGCTGGATTTTCACATCTATGGTTTGTTAAAGGTGGGATACATGGCTACTTAGTAGTCCATGTTAACTCATTTATATCTAATCCCTGGTAGGATTTTGTAATCCAAACAGTTTACTTATCCTATGCTTTCTTTCTTGCCTCCCAGATTCATTGTGGTCTGTGGAAACCTCACTGTGGATAGTGTAAAGGCTTTCCTGATAAATATCCTCAAACAGAAAGCAGGGGAAAATAATTTTGAGATCAATGTTCTGGGAGAGTAAGTATATCTGCATTACTCATGGCTTTTAAATTTAATCTCAAAACTCATAGAGGAAGGGCCTCTAGGTGGCAAAGTGAATAGAGCACCGGCCCTGGAGTCAAGAGGACCTTAGTTCAAATCCAACCTCAGACACTTAACACAAAACTAGCTGTGTGACCTTGGGCAAGTCACTTAACCCCAACTGCCCTCCAAAAAGAAAAAAAAAACTTATAAAGGAGGCCTGATGCTGAAGGGCAAAGGAATTTGATTAGGTATTGAAGAACCAAGGCTTTTGGGCCATGGTTAGGTGGACTGTCTCCTTTCAATTCAAGGTTGCAAATCCAAGTTCCTCATCATTACAAAGGGAATGACAGGAGGTGTCTAATTAGGTGGAGAGCCTACCAGTAACCCACCTGGAATTTCTGGTGCCCCCACCCCTATCCTCACACAGAATGGTATTGCCCCATCACAAAGCAGACTGGGTAATTTCACAGAAACACAGAAACCTAGAAAGGTGAGGAAGGGGTCTCCAAAGCCATCAATTCTAATCTGTACCTTAACAGGGATGTGTCTTCTTTAAAAACCTGAAGAAATGTGTTTTTTCTAGCTGCCTCATGAAGATTCCCAATGGTGGAAAATTCACTGTCTTATGGTGTGATATCAGAATCTGGGAAACAAGGGTTCAAATCCTGCTTTAGACACTTACTAGTTACAGGTTTCTGGGAAAGTCATTCAATTTTTCTAGGCCTCAGTTTGCCCATGCATAAAATGGATTAACAGTAGTATCTCAGCTACAATAGGTTGTTGTGAAGATCATAAGATAACATTTATTTTTACTTGCTGAATCTTTTATTTTTCTTTTAAAAAATATTTATTTTTAGTTTTCAACATTCATTTCCACAAGATTTTGAGTTACAATTTTTTTCTTTCCCTGTCTTTCCCCTACCCCCCAACCCAAAATAGCAAGGCTAATGAATACCCCGTCCCCCAATCTGTTTTCTCTTATATACTCCCCCTTCATCCCTCTACATTTCTAGTAGGGCAAGATAGGTTTCTGTACCCTAGTACCTGTATATCTTATTTCCCAGTTGCATGTAAAAAAAACACACATTTTTAAAAATTTGTTTTTAAAACTTTGAGTTCCAGATTTTTTTCCTTCTTCCCTCTTCACCCAACCCCACTGGGAAGATAAGCAATTCAATATAGAGTGTGCATCTGTAGTTACCCACATCATTTCCATAGTAGTTATTTTGTGGAAGACTAACTATATTATACTCCATCCTATCCTGCCCCTCCCACTTAATCTATTTTCTCCTTTGACACTACCCCTTTTCAAAAATGTTTGCTTCTTACTACCCTCTTCCCCAATCTACTCTCCCTTCAATCCTCCCCCCTTATCCCCTACCCCGCTATTGTCCTGTAGAGTAAGATACCCAATTGAGTGTGTATGTTATTCCCTCCTTAGGCCAAATTCAATGAGAATCAGGTTGTCCCATTCCCTTGCACCTTCCTGCTCTTCCCCTCCATTGTAACAGTTTTCTCTTGCCTCTTTTATATGAGATAATTTACCCTAATCTGTCACTGTCTTTCTTCTTCTCCCAATAAATTCCTCTATCACCTCTTCATTTAATGTTTTAGATATAATTCTTTCATATTCAACTCATCCTGTGCCCTCTGTCTATGTATATATGAACATACAAATGCCCACACTCACATATATTTGTATATACATACATCCTCCTCTACATACATATGTGTGTGTGTGTATTCCCTTCAACTATCTTGATACTGAGAAAAGCCTTATGAGCTACAATTATCATTTTTCCATGTAGGAATATAAATAGTTAAACTTTTATAAGTTCCTTATGATTTCTTTTTCCTGTTTACCTTTTCATGCTTCTCTTGATTCTTGTATTTGAAAGTCAGATTTTCTGTTTAGCTCAGGTTTTTTCTTCAAGAATGCTTGAAAGTCCTTTATTTCATTGAATAGCCATATTTTCCCCTGAAGCATTATAATCAGTTTTGCTGGATAGGTGATTCTTGGTTTTAGTCCTAACTCCTTTGACCTCTGGAATATCATATTCCAAGCCCTTCAATCCCTTAATGTAGAAGCTGCTAGGTTTTGTTTTATGCTGGTTGTATTTACACAATACTCAAATTGTTTCTTCCTGACTACTTGCAGCATTTTCTCTTTGACCTGGGAACTCTGGAATTCGGCTATAATATTCCTAGGGGTTTTATTTTGGGGATCTTTTTCAAGAGGAGATTGGTGAATTCTTTCCATTTCTATTTTGTCCTCTGGTTCTAGAATATCAGGGCAATTTTGCTTGATAATTTTTTGAATGATGGTTTCTAGGCTCTTTTTTTGATCATGGCTTTCAGGTAGACCAATAATTTTTTAATTATCTCTCCTGGATTTATTTTCATGCTCTGTGGTTTTTCCAATGAGATATTTCACATTGCCCTCTATTGTTTTTCATTTGTTTAGATCTGTTTTCTATTATCTTGATTTTTCATAAAGTCACGAGCTTCCAATTGTTCCAGTCTAATTTTGAAGGAGTTATTCTCTTCAGTGAGTTTTTGAAATTCCTTTTCCATTTGGCAAATTCAGCTTTTTAAACCATTCTTCTCCTCATTGGCTTTTTGGACCTCTTTTGCCATTTGAGTTAGTCTATTTTTTAAGGTATTATTTTCTTCAGGGTACCTTTAGATCTCCTTTAGCAGGCTGTTAGCTTGCTTTTCCTGATTTTCTTGCATCATTCTCATTTCCCTTCCCAATTTTTCCTCTACTTCTCTTACTTGATTTTCAAAATCCTTCTTGAGTTCCTCCATGGCCTGTAACCAATCCATATTTTTCTTGGACGATTTTGATGCAGGGATTCTGACTTTGCTGTCTTCCTCCCACTCCATGCCTTGAGCCTTTTTGTCCCCCAAAAAGGATTCTATCATCTCTCTGTTCTTCCTGTGCTTGCTCATATTGGCAACCAATTATTTGACTTTTGAGCTCTTTGCCACAGTAGAACTCTGCTTCCAGAATAGAGAGAGCTACGTTCCAAATCACTGGGGTTTTTGCAGCTCCTGGAGCTATTAGATGGGTGCCCTCTCTACAGCCCCCACATGCTCTGGCTCACTAGTCACACCCTAGGACCACCACCCAAGTTTGAGATCTGGATCCAAGCAGTTCAAAGCAAGAGTTATTACCTGCTAAATAGTCTCTTGGTCCCCCTACAATCTGCAGGCCAGGAGCTCCAAAAGCAGGCACGTGGCAGCGGCTGCAGACACTGCACCTCCTCTACTTCTTGCTCTGGAGGTAGCACTGAGACTGCCCTGTTCTATCCTCTCATGGACCAACCAATTCCACACTGACCTTTTACTTTAACTTTGGCATTTATGGATTGAGAAGTCTGGCAACTACTACAGCTGCTAGTGATTTACTCTCTTGAAGTCTGCTCTAGCTGCCACTCTTTGGGGCTGCCCTGGGGCTGCCCTGGGGCTAAAACCACAGCTCAAGTAGGACTGCCCTTGGCTGCCAATGCACTGTGATGGACCCTTTCTGCCACCCTTCTGGGCTTCCTTCAGTGGGAGATTTGTTTCTATTTGTCACTTTGTGGGTTCTATAGCTCTAAAGTTTGTTTAACGTCATTTTTTACATGTATTGGAGGAGATGAAAGCCAGAGCTGCATGGAAGTCCTGTTTCTACTCCACCATTTTGGCCCCTCCCCCATAAGATAACATTTATAAAGTGCTTTGCAAACTTTAAAATTTAAAATGATGTAACTGTTATCATACCATCATCATCACAATGGCCTAGTATTAAAAATTCCATTTGAATTCAGAGCAGGCAACATTAATTATGGGAAACTTTTCCTTAAATTGAGTCTAAATATGCCTTTCTGCACCTAATTCTGCACTTTGAGACTAAGCAGAACAAATCTAATCCCCTTTCCAATGTGAAAACTTTACAAAAATATGAAGGGAATTCTTATGTCAACCCTAATTCTTCTTCAGATTAAAATAATTTCAACCAATTCTTGTGTGACATATATTTTTTTAAACCTGACACTTTACACATAGTGATCTTCCCACCAGTCTTTCACAGATATCCTCCATTTAAGCAATGATGTGGCCTCAGGGGAGGGTTCTAAGGGATTCTCTTAGAAAACTGTAGATTACCTCATGAGTCCCTAGGTCATAACATCATTTCCCTAACCTCCTTCCAGGCTGCTACATTTAAAAGTTGTAGATTAATTTTAAGTAGCTAAGATGAAATAGAGACAGGAAACACACCCACACATGTGATAGATACAACCTGTGGAATAATAATATTAAAAACAAATAAAAACCATGCCGGAAAACTAACTATGGTTGAAACAGGCACAGATGAACTCAATATCAGCAGATTTTTTAAAAACTTGTTTAGATCTTCTTATTTCATCCTCCTGGGTAAAAATCTGAATGGAGAACCTTGCTCATAGAGTGGCATGTTGATTTTCTTACTATACAACAAAGGCCTCAGGAAAACAAAAACAAAACACACACAAAAACAGTATTGGAGTTCTACCAGACATATTGGTAACTTTCAGTATTTAGCTCATCAGTTTTCCAGATGTAAGTATGACCACAGTGATGCACAAGTGTCCCATTTTTAAATTATCTTTTGAGTACATATAAATATATGTATGTGGCTTCACAGATATCTTCAACATGCTGGAATAGGAAAGTATTCAAAATAATTGTTATATTCAGACACAGGCAATAAGTTTACGAATCCACTTAAAATCCCTCAAGCAAAAAGCAAAATAATTATGGGGACATTATAGGACTTGAGACTGAGCTGCTAATAAGATTACTTTTAAGCACAGGGTAGAATGAAAGTAGGAAGAAGCATTTCTGGTGCTGTTAGAAGTACTTTGTTCAGGTAGGTGCTTTTGTCTATACAGCCCTTTCCAAACCACATTGTTGGGCATTTTAGGATGACTTTATCCCATTAAATTAGTGGCTTCACATTTTCCAGGAAAACAATAGGATGAACCTCTTTCCTGCCTTATTATCAGGTCTCCTGATTGGCAATTACCTCTCCAGGGCCTCTATATCAGGAAGGTCTGCAGGCTTTGACCTTATGCCTTGACTTACTTACTCTCTGACTTCTCTTCTTCATTAGCCACCTTGCTCCCTCCCTTCTAACTGCTCTTCAGTAGTTTTATCCCCCTATTAAAATGTAAATTCTCTGAGAGTAGGGATTGTTGTTGGCCTGTATTTCTATCCTTAAAGCTTAGTACTATCCCTGTACATAGAAAGTAATTAATAAGTAATCAGTCATATGTGTGTGTAAACACATATATACATCAAAATCTATTTATACCTATGTATCTATTCATTTATCATTTATCTATATATCATCTATCTACACATAATTGATTAAACAGTAGCATTAATTATGCTTCTATATAGATATCCTTTTTTAATGCTTCACTGTATTCAGACATCATCAGTTACCTCTCTGGGGATGGATAGCATTTTTTATTATAAATCCTTCAGAGTTGTCTTGGATCATTGTATTGCTGAGAATAACTAAGTAATTCACAGCTGATCATCTTACAATATTCCTGTTACTTTGTACATAGTACATTTCACTTTGCATCGGTGCATACAAGTCTTTCCAGGTTTTCCTGAGAGCATCCTGCTCATTTCTTGTAGTACAATAGTATTCCATCGTGATCACAGAACACAACTTGTTCAGCCATTCCCCAATTGATGGGCATCCCCTTGATTTCTAATTCTTTGCCCCCAGAAATGAACTGTTATAAATATTTTGTACATATAGATCCTTTTCCTTTTTTAATGTCTTTTGGGATACAGACCTAGTAGTGGTATTGTTAAGTCAAAGGGTATGCATAGTTTTGTAGCCCTTTGGATATCGTTCCAAATTGCTCTATAGATTGGTTGAATTAGTTCACAACTCTACCAACAATGCATTAATGTCTACTTTTTTTCCCCACATTTGTCATTTACCTTTTCTGTCTTATTAGTCAATCTAATAGATATGAGGTAGTACCTCAGAATTGTTTTAATTTGCATTTCTCCAGTCAAGAGTGAGTTAGAGTATTTTTTTCATATGGCTATAGATGTCACCTGAAAACTGATGTTACTTTTTGATCACTTATCAGTTAGTGAATGGCTCTTATTTTTATAAATATGACTCCATTCTCTACATATTTGAGAAATGAGGCTTTTATCAGAGAAATTGCTTCAAAAATTTTTTCACAATTACTATTGCTAATTATATTTCCTTCCATCCTATCCCCCTCCCCTGTTTACTCTCTTCTGTCTCTCCTTTCACCCTGTCCCTCCTCAAAAGTGTTTTGCTTCTGACTATCCACTCCCTAATCTGAACTCCCTTCCATCACACACATCCTTTTCTTAAACTCTTCCCCTTCTACTTTCCTATAGAGTAAGATAGATTTTTATACCCAATTGAATGTGTATATTATTCCCTCTTTGAGCCAATTTTGATGAGAGTAAGATTCGCTCACTCTGACTCACCTTTTATCCTCCACTGTAAAAGCTTTTTCTTCCCTCTTCTTTATGAAATAGTTTACTCCATTCTACCTCTCCTTTTCTCTTTCTCCCAGTACTTTCCTCTCTCAGCCCTTAATTTTAGTTTTTTATATCATGCCTTCATATTCAACTCATACCTGTCCCCTCTTTCTATATATATACTTATAACTACTTTAACAATGACAATGGTCTTATAAGTTACAAATGTCATCTTCCAATGTAGGGATGTAAACAGTTTAATCTTATTAAGTCCATTATGATTTCCTTTTCCTGTTTACCTTTTTATGCTTCTCTTGAAAGTGAAATTTTTCTATTTGACTCTGGTCTTTTCATCAAGAATCTTTGAAAGTCCTCTCCCTTTGTGAATTTCCATTTTTTCCCCAGAAGGATTACATTCAGTTTTGTTAGGTAGATGATTCTTGATTATAATTCTAGTTCTTTTGCCCTGTGAAATATTATATTCCAAACCCTCCAATCCTTTAATGTAGAAGTTGCTAAATTTTGCATTATCTTGACTGTGCCTCCACCATTCTTGAATTGTTTCTTTCTTGCTGGTTGCAATATTTTCTCCTTGACCTGTGAACTCTGGAATCTGGCTATAATATTCCTGGCAATTTTCCTTTTGGAATCTCTTTTAGGAGGTGGTTGGTAGATTCTTTCAATTTCTATTTTACCCTCTGGTTCTAGAATATCAGGGCAGTTTTCCTTAATAATTTTTTGAAAGATGATATCTAGGCTCTTTTTTTGATCAGTTTTCATGCTAATTTTTAAATTATCTTTCTTGGTTCTCTTTTCTAACTCAGTTATTTTTCCAATTAGATATTTCACATTGTCTTCTATTTTTTTCATTCTTTTGATTTTGTTTTATTGTTTCTTAATTTCTTATAAAGTCATTAGCTTCCACTTGCTCCATTCTAATTTTTAACAAATTATTTTCTCCAGTGAACCTTTGGACCTCCTTTTCCATTTGGCCAATGCATTTTTAAGACATTCTTCTTCTCATTGGCTTTTTGGATCCCTTTCACCATTTAGCCTAGTCTGTTTTTAAGTTGTAATTTTCTTCAGTATTTTTTGTGTCTCCTTTACCAAATTGTTGACTCATTTTTGATGATTTTCTTGCATCTCTTTTATTTCTCTTCCAAATTTTTCCTCTGTCTCTCTTGCTTGATTTTCAAAACCCTTTTCTAGATCTTCCATTGCCTGAGACCAATTCATATTTTTTCTCAGAGGCTTTGGATATAGCTTTGACTTTGTTGTCTTCTTCTGAGTGTGTATTTCGATCTTCCTTGTCACCATAGTAACTTTCAATAGTCAGTTTTGTTTTGTTTTTCCACTGTTTGCTTATTTTCCCAGTCTATTACTTGACTTTTAGCTGTTTGTTAAGGTAGGGCTCTGCTTCCAGTATGGAAGCTATACTGTTCCAAACTTTAGGGGGTTTTTTGTGCAGTTCTTCTAGTGACCTGTAAGTGTTCAGTTATTCCAAGGTGGCATGATCAAAGGAGAGGTGTTTACTCTTCTCCTGGTCTGTGAGGACCACAAACACTCTTTCTTTTTGCCCTGAGACTGTGGGGAGGGTTCCCTCTCCACTGTGACCACAAGTTCTGCTATGCTAGTGCTCCTCCTCACCCTGGGACCAACACCCAGAATTGTGATCCAGATCTGAGTGTGCTGAAAACAAAAGAGTCCTGTCTTAGTGCTAGCAAAAAGACCCTTGTTATCTCCTTCCGACCAGTTGTTCAACCTCCTTACTGTCTATGGGCTGAAAGCTCTAAAATCTACTGCTTCTGCTGCGGATTCGGTCATTCCCTGGCTTGCTTTTAGTTTTCTGGGGCCAGGGCTATGTTGGTACCACCTGTGTTAGACTGTGCTCCACCCTCACCCAGGTGGGACAGACCCTTCCTGTTTACCTTCCAAGGTGCCTTTGGTGTCTTTGGACAAAGAGATCTGGAAATTGTTACTGCTGCCAGTGATTCAGTCACCCCAAGGCCTGTTTTGAGTTTGCTGGGGTCTGGTCTAGCTGCACTAGCACTGGACTACACTCCTCTTTCATCCTGATGCAACAGACCTTCCCTACCAACCTTGTGAGTTGTCTTGGGCTGGAAAATGGTTTCTCTCCATCTTTTTGTGAATTCTGCTGCTCTAGTTTGTTTAGAACTATTTTTTAAAGTGTTTGGAGGGTTTGGGGGGAGAGCTGAAGGTGGCTCTCTGCCTTTACACCACCATTTGGGTTCTGTCTCCTCTCAAAGTTCATTGTGTAGATTTCTTTCCTCCCTGGCTTCTCATAGTTACTTTCTTATTTGCCTAGAACCCTTCCTTCCCTGGAACTAGAAACAATTTTCAATCTCAGCTTGACTCATATAAATTTCTTCCTTGGATCTGCATTGAGAAGTGATGATTTAAGGAGAGTTGCGGTAAGATACCTTTCTTGATGTCTTTTATCTCACCCAAGCTGTAGGACCAGGGTGGCCACATTTGCTTTTTGAAAGGTTAATCTTCCTACATAATTCTCATCCCTCCCCTGATGGGAGTGGTGATTGCCATAGTTTAATCAATATAATGGCAATGCTGGTGAGGGTATGGTGGGGGAAGGGAAATTTTTTTTTTTAAAGACTCTTGGAAAAATGTTAAGAAAGACACAGGTCTTTGAGATATTTTCAAATGATTTCTATTAAAAACTAGTCATTTGAATCTCTTTGAGAGCAGCAGTCCTTAGTAGAGAGGAATGCCAAGGGGCCTATGGATGGTTTGTGGTCAAAGCAGATCCTAGAGATACCTTCCCAGACTCTCCATATCCTGAATCAGACTCCAAACCCTAGTGTAGCAATCCAACCATTTTTACTCATTCTCTCCAATTTCTGGAAAAAGAAAACTTTGTACAAATCTAATAAAAAAGCACAATCACTTGCAGACACATCCACAGTCACCAGTTATATATTGTATGAACAAGGAGCTTGTATTAGTCTTGACCACCAAAACTGTTTTGGATAACTAGTTTTTAATAGGAATCATTTGAAAATATCTCAAAGGCCTGTGTCTTTCTTAACATTTTCCAGAAGTCTTACCTCATAGGATCCTATGGCTTGGTGAGGGGAAGGATTTTAGTTGGGGGGTTATCAAGCTTTTTAAATTTTTTTTCCTTTTCTTATAAAAGGCAGAGGAAAAAGATAGAGACAGAGAGAGAGGAAGAAGGGAGAGAGAGAGGGAGTGAGAGAGACAGAGAAACTGTCCTTCTTACCAATGATTACCCTCCCTTCCCCACCCCACCTACAGTGCCTAAGAGAGAGCACATTATAGAAAGAAAACTAGATATAAAGGGTACCTCAAGAATCTTCTATTCTAACCAAGGTAGCATAGTTTAGTAGAAAGATAACTCACTGAGCTTAGAGCAAGAGTGTGCTGGTAAATGTTTAACATTTGGGGGTGGGAGGTGGGAAATAATTGTAAATACACATGCACACATATGCAAAATACACTTTTAAGCTTAATCTGTATTATTATGTTCTTCATCACATTCTTATCTGGCAACCAACAAAAGAACAATTCAGGCCACAATATGCAGCATTTCCTGATTTTGAAAGTGTGAATGATCACATTAAAATTTAAGAATCAGCCCTCCTGACTTAGGATAAGGAAACCTGGACTCATTCCCTTCCTTATATGCTGTGTGGCCATGAAGAAATCCCATCATTTCCCAGAATATTAATTTCTTTATCTGACAAAAAGGAGTAATAATACATGTACCACCTCCTTCCCAGGGTTTCTGCAAAGAACATAATTTTTAAACTTCAAAGCACATTGGTAGTTATTATTACTGGCTTCTATCTTCAACTCTTCTCAACCAGCTATCCTGGGCCTTTTGAGAGCCATGGTCCTATTATGAAGAGGTTTTCCCACCCCGCAGTGCCCTGTCTCTGTAATCACAGAGACTTTACTACTGGGAATTGTTATTCTTGTGGCCCTTTTACCTTTAATTCATAAGACGGCTCGAGATCAGGGCAATTCAAGAGTTCCTCATATATTTGACATGACGGCTCCTGTTTGATCTTGAAGAGTAGGTGGAATCTGCAGAAGCCTGTCTGATTTTAGCCGACCCTTTCTGTGCTGATCCATACACTGAAGACAATTCTAACATCATGAGGTAAGAAGTCAGCATGTTTTATCCTTTAATGCTTGTTTTTCTCTGTCTTCTCAAAGAAAATCCTGAGGATGAGGGTAAAAAGAATGATGTGACATCTCTAAGTGGAGAATTTTGTGAGATTTGGAAGAGACTCTTCAATTTGTCCAATCTCAAACTCCAAGAATATCCCTTAGAGGTGGATACCTGATCCCTACTGGAACATTTTCAGTGATGGGGACCTTATTATCTCCTAAAATGATTTAGTTCAACAATCATGAATTGAGACTCTATCCAAAACCTTTTCCTAGGCATTGTTTAATTGTGATATAATCTGTGGAAGTAAAACTTTTCATCTTTTCAATCCCACTATACAGTCACTGAGAGGAACAAGGTAGACAGTGTCTCCTACATCACAGAGCCTTTCAGTCTTTCCCAGAAAAATTCACTTCAAATGCCTAAGTTCTCCCTCTTTCTTTTTTTTTCTCCCATAACACTATAAATATGGAAAGAAAGAATGAAGTAAATGATCATTAGTCAGATGTAATAAAAGTGACACTCCTGACTATATCAGTCTAGTTTTTATTTTGAGGTTTTGTGGGATCTTTTGTTTGTTTTGTTTTTGAGTAGTAGAGATGGATGTTTGTTGAACCATGCACACTCTCACTGACACTCCTTTTGCCTGATTTTGGAAGTGTGAATGATCACATTGAAAATTTAAGAATCAGCTCTCCTGTGCTGGAACAAGCCAGCTCCAACACAGACCTGACTTAAGATCAGGAAACCTGGACTCCTTCCCTTCCTTATATGCTGTGTGGCCATGAAGAAATCACATAATTTCCCAGAATATTCATTTCTTTATCTGACTAAAAGGGGTAATAATACTTGCACCACCTCCTTCCCAGGGTTTATGTGAACACTATAATTTTTAAACTTCAAAGCACATTGGTAGTTATTATTGGTAGTTATTTGGCCAGTGGCAAGATGGGCCAAGATAAGTATTGCCACTGTCAATGCAGAACACTCAAAAGCTCATTGGCTTATTCAGGCATCAGATCCATGACTTTTATTTTGCATATATTTATATGCATACATATATTCAGATTAATATAACAGTAGAGAACTCCCTATGCAAATTAAATGACAGTTTATCTGTACACATATGTCTATGTATGTATTAATATATAAGTATATATGTATGTGTGTATATCTCTATCTACATAGTCATTCTTGTTCACATAAAAATCAATGAATGAATAAAATAATGAATAAATATCATGGTAGGTCAGAATTACAAGCTCAAAATAGATGAGATTTCATTTTGTGTACAATAATCAATAATCCGTAAGCATTTATTAAATGACTAATATATCCTAGATACCATGCTAAGTACTGGAGATATAAAAATAAAAGTGATGCAGTTCTTTTTCTCAAGAAGTTTACATTCTATTACAGCTAATTTAAGGCATGCAAAGCTAATAACAGCCATTTTTGGAACACTTTGTAGGTTTGTATTTTAAGATATTTAAGCTGAAAATTGGATCCTTTCTCTCCTCATAGGTCTAAATGGGGTGAGGGGAGGGGTTTAATATATCAATCTAACCTTTGGTATATATTACCTTTGAGTCTTTCTGTGTATCAGGATAACTTCTACTCCTGTTAGGTAATACTTTGTCTATGGCCTCTTAATTGGAACAACTGAATGTTCCACAAGTATAGTTTGCTAAGCCTAAGAATATGCTTTGTTTCCCCCCCGATTACATATATATATACATACATACACACATATACACACACAATTATGCAATGAAATACCTAAGTACCAATATTATAAAATACTAATCCTGCTCCATGTGCAAACAAATAAATTCTCCCTCAGTAAGTCTATATTACAAAAGTTTTTAGCCCACACAAGCAAACCATTAAGCATATGTGTTTTTCACATAGGGTGCTCTCCATCAAGAACTATTGCCCTAATGTCAGAGTCATCATAGAGATACTTCAGTCTCATAACAAGGTATGATAACAACTCAGTTTATCTAATGCCATTAGGCCATCAGATCAGAGATTAGAATTGGGAGGTAATTTAGAGGCCATCTAGTCCAATCCCCCTTGGTTAACAGATAAAGAAAGTGAAGCCTAGTCACAGAATAACAGAGTTTATTTAAAACCTCTACATTTCAGCAAAACCATCCCCTATTAGCCTTCCTAACATAGGGTCAACCAGTATTTGAAGATATCCAGGGAACGATAGAAACTACTACCTTCCAGTTATATCCCATTCCATATTTGGATCTAATTATTAAGAATTATGTATTTATATCCCCTTGAAATCAGTCTCTATAATTTCTTCCCCCCCCCCCATTTCAACCTAATTCTGACCTTTGGGATCAAGTAGAACATGCCTAATCTTTCTACCAAATGATAGTCTTTCATATATTTGAAATCAGTTATCACATGCCCACAAAGTCCTCTCTTCTTCAGGCTAAACATCCCCATTGTCTTCCATCATTCCACATATGATACCAGTCTCAAGGACCTTCACTGCCCTGGTTGATCTCTTCTATGTGTTTTTCAGATTATCAACGATTTTACTAAAATCTGGCCCACTGAATGCACTACAGATATTACCTCACTAGGGCGGAGCATAGGAGAGCTGTCACCTCCCTAAGCCTGGCCACTATGACTAAGATTGCATTAACTTCTTTGGCTGCTATAAAACACTATCTTGCTCTACTAATGTAATACACCAAGATGGGCTTCTTTACTTGGCTATGGGCTTGCACATGACTTTATATTTGTTTATAATTGGATTCTTTCTTCATTCTTTGGTAAAAATTAGATGCTTCCTGAACTTAGTCCTACAAAGGTGTGACTTTGGGCCCATGTCAGACCCATAGATATTTAACTTGAATTTATTGAACTAGATTTTGCTATTGGCAAAGCCAACCCAGTTGAAAGCATTTCTTTGTGAAACTGTTTTCTTACATATTCTTTTTATATAAGGTACCATCAGATACTGGTGGAACAAAGAGATATTCAGCATTTCCAAATAGAAATGATGAATTTCTTCTCATAACCAATATTGAGCTAAGTAAGCACTGGGAACCACTTTCATGTGCGTGTATAAAGACAATAAAGTATAGTGGAAATGTGCATGAGCCCTGAGTCTGAATCCTGATTCTGCCTTTTACTAGCTCCATGTGACCCTGAGAAAGCAAGATCACTTTTCAGAGCTTCAGTTTTACTAAAATGAGGATTGCACTACTTGCATTAACCATGTCTCAGGGTTGTTTGTGAGTTATTGTCATTATGAGTTGTGATTATGTCAAGGAATGAAGAGCAAGTGATCCAAGATCATTTTTCAGAAAGAAAAATTACCTTTAGAAAGAGTTCCCAGACTTGTGCATATTCTTAATTCCTAACCTATTTTCCAATTTGAACAGGAATACTTGCCAAAGATTCCCACCTGGAACTGGGCTTCTGAGGACAGCATCATCTGCTTTGCTGAACTGAAGCTAGGATTAATTGCTCAGGGCTGTTTGGTTCCAGGCTTAGCTACTTTTCTAACCTCCCTGTTTGTGAAACCAGTCAAAAAGGTAACCATGCCAGAAAAGTGCAAAAATGAAATTCAATCTGAACCCAATCTCCAGGCCTAAACCTACTGTATTCAAAAATAGATGACAATGTGATCAATAAGGGACACATGAAGGAAATGGAAGTCTTAGTGGCTACCATCAGTTGCACTTAGCTGAAAGCTACTGCATGAAAAAAAGAGATACAGATTTAATTCTCAACTTCTTTGCTGACTAATTGACTCTAGGAAATTTATTTACTTTCTCTGTGCTTCAATTTTTTCCTCTATAAAATGAAAATGCTATACGTCTTCCTCTCTATGTCAGGGATGCAATAAAAATAAGTTTGAGCCTAAACTATAGTGCTTTTATTGCTTTGAAAACTTTAAAACATTCTGTAAATGTTAACTAGTATCATTTTAGGAACAAAAATATAGGGCTAACCTAATTGGTGGTATAATTGCCGCTAAAATAATTATTTTATTAGGATAAATACCTGAAGGCTTAAGGGATTTAATGACTTGACAAGGACCACAAAGTCCATCAGTAACAGAGCAGGGATTCTAGTTTAGGCCCTCCTACTCCAAATACATGCCATTGTACTGTGATGGCGTGGCTGAGTGTTGTGGTTGAGTTGTTTTTCAGTCATGTTTGACTCTTTGTCAGCTCACTTGGGGTTTTCTTAACAAAGATGCTGGAAGAGTTTGCCATTTTCTTCTCTAGCACATTTTACAGATGAGGAACAGAGGCAAACAGGGCTAAGTGACTTGCCCAGGGTCATACAGCTAGTAAGTGTCTAAGGCAGGATTTTAACTCAGCTCTTCCTGACTCCAGACCCAACATTCTATCCACTAGTCCTATTAACTACTGAGTAATCATAATTAAGTACTAAAGCTCCAACAGGTCAGTACTCTCATTGGTGAGGGTGCTCTGATGATTCAGTTTGAAAGAAAGACAGAATTATATGCTTAGAAGAACCATCAGTATGCTTTTATTGCACTGTTTATGCTCCTGTTACCTTTTTACCTTTATAATGTCCACATGATAATAATATCAACAACTTATGCTTATATAAGTCTTTTAAGATTTACAGAGTACTTTACAAATATTATCTCATTTGAATCTCAAAATGACCCTAGAAGATAGGTGCTTTTATTATTCCCATTTAAGATGAGGAAAATGAAACAAAAGAAGTGAAATAACTTTCCCTCAGTCACATATTTAGCAAGTATCTGAAACTGGATTAGAACTCCTGTCTTTTTGACAGGTCCAGCATGATTTCTGCTGTACCACCTAGCTGCCCATACAACTTACATTACAGGATGATATGAACTAGACATGGTAACAGACTGTACTGAAATATGATGATACAACATGAGAAAGCTCAGTCTGGGAACTGGTTTTCAATCCCCCCTCAAACACTTTTAGACTCACAAGTCACAATCTTTTTGATCCTTGTTTTCCTCATCTGTAAAATGTGAATAAAATATCTCTTAATGCCTCACATAGAAACAATGAGGATCAAATAAGAAAAGTGTATAAAGTGCTATGACAACCTTAACAAACTATAAAAATATCAATTATTATCATTCTTTCCTTAATAGCGGTTCCTGAGTATTCTTTGGCTGGAGTGGGATGGACATAAAATGGCTAGGAGAACTTTGCCTTCCTATAACTTGGAAGATGTTAATCCTCTTGCTAAGTAGGGCTATTGCATTGCTACTACTGGAATGCTTCCAAGAAGCCATAATTTAATTCATGTAGTTCTTTCCTCGACCATGTACATCACAACCCCCTCCATGTCTTAGAAAGTTCCATGCATCATTGCTCCCAAAGTCATTTGGTATTGCTATCCAGTGTCTAACTTTTTGATGACAAGCCTCAGAGTTTGTGTTCTACTTCTATAGCTTTTGAGAACCCAGGGTTGTCCCCTTGCCGTGCTGAAGCATGGCCCCCGGAGGAGAGGTGGCTTCTCCTGAGATTTTGTAGTTTAGTGGAAATAAACCTGGATGTAGAGTCAGAAGGCAGGTCTCAACCTTGCCACTCACTACCTATTTTAATGTTGCACAGCCCACTCTTTCTATTTGACCTTCATTTTCCTCATTTACAAAAGGAGGAATTTGAACTATAGGGGTTCTTTTAACCTTTTTATTTGTGTCATGGACCTCTTTGGCTATCCACTGAGGACTCCTTCTCAGAAGAATATTCATAAATGCATAAAATAAAATGTATTTCCTTTATAATCCTAGTACAAAGGAAACTAATTATAGTGAAATAGAGTTACCAAAAAAGTTTTAAAAACATATTGATAGACCCCAGTATCAGAGGTGTGGAACTTGCAGCCTCAAGCCCATATGTGGCCCTCTAGGTCCTCAAGTGGGTCCCTTTAACTAAATCCAAACTTCATAGAACAAATCCCCTTAATAAAAGGCTTTGTTCTGTAAAACTTGGACTCAGTCAAAAGGTCATACCCAGGGACCTAGAAGGCCACATGTAGACTCCAGGCTACAGGCTCCCCACTCCTGTCCCAGGTTAAGAACACCTGGAGATAATGATTAAGGATCCTCAATGCTTCTTACTCTATCATTCTATAATCTCTACTGGCTTCTTAGGAATTTTGTGGTCTTTGTTGTTTATCTGCATTTTTTCCTCCTGTCTCCCAGCACACACACACACACACACACACACACACACACACACACACACACACCCCTTCCATACTTGAAAACCTCAGTTCATGTTTTCCTGATATTCCTTAGTCTTTTGACTTTATAAACTCAAAATAAAATAAAAAGATTGTGCTGAGTACTAGGGAGGTAAAAGTAGTAATAAAGAAGGGAAAAAAATAAAAAATAATTGACAAAGAAGAAACAAACTTTGAAATACATGACTTTGCTTTGCAATTCTCTCAGCCAATATGAGGAGATATAATAAAGAAATAAAAAAAGAATAATCATCATGCATTATGCTGTCTAAAGAAAGCTCATGTTGCTACATTGGATATGCTTTTACTATCACCTAGTGGTCAATAGATATGTCTCCAATAAAATGGCATGAATTCAAGGGAGTTAAATTCTACTGTTATACATTCAATGAGTGACAGAGAGTTACAGTATCTGCTATGATTGCTGTGATTTTAATTAGTTCTGGGAAATGTGAGGACTCTATATATTTCATGGAATTATTTCTGGGGGAGATAGAAAAGAAACCAAGTAGATTTTCTCCTCTTATTTAGAAGTTGAAAGTTTCTCTTTGAAGATAATTGTGTCAATACTAACTTCATTGGTGGCATTTTGGGAAATAAGGAAAATGAGATAGGCATTTGGTTAACAGAGTTCTTGTTATTGGCTGGGAAGGTGTGCAAACCATTTCAAGGAACTCATCTTGGAGAATTCTTAAGTCTTGGAACAGAACAAAGCTTTCTATAGCTTTTCATTCTCCTCTCTTCGTCCTCATCAGTTGGGAGGGAAGCTGTCAATTGGCTGTCATTAGGATGGGAGGCAAAGAAGGCCTGAGAACCTCAATAACAATATTTTAGAATCTTTGGTTTTTGCTACTGGTATAAGGTAGAAAGAACACTTTACTTGAAGGTAGAAGTTGAGTTCATATCAAGGCCCTGAGCGAGTCAATTATCTTGTCTTTTAGCTTGTTTCCTCATCTGCGGGCAAATTACTTCATTTTTATGACAGGAGACAAACCATTTGATCTCTTAGCTTCACTTTCCTTACCTACAAGACAGTAATAATAATGTTTGCATTCTCTACCACAAATTTCTATTATGAGGAAAATCATTTGTCAATATTAAAACCCTTGAGTAAAGGGCTGGCACTAGACTAGCCATGTGACCTTGGGCAAGTTATTTAACCCCAATTGCCCTCCAAAAAGCAAAAAAAAAAAAATATTAAAACCCTACAGAAATGCGTGAGCATATCTTTTTTTTGTGCCTCAGTTCATTCAGTAAAATGCAAATTAAAAACCCCAGCCTCTAGACCGAACTATTGTATCAAATAATTGAGATGATTTTTGTTGAATCCTTCATCTCTCAGATTCAAAGGTCCAACTAAGAATGGTGATACATATTTTAATTACCATATAAGCACAGTGAGACATAGGATTATGAGGAGGTTTTTTTTTTAAAATTGGTCCTTACAGTGAAGCATTGCCTTCAGTTTTAAACTAACATCCAAACTAGCTAGCTGTCTGTTCTCCAACCTCCTAGTATCAATAATCCAAATAGTTCTTGTTTTTCTCCCTGATCCTTTTCATACTGCCCCAGGAGGCCTTTTATATCTCCATGGTTATCCTTTATGGCCCTTTGCTAAAAATGGGAACATTCAGATAAGAGGTAATAAGCCAGTTTCCGGGGTAATGGGGAATTAAATAATAGAATGGACTGTCTAGTGAGGTGAGTCCAGCTCATTAGAGGAATTCAAGGGAATTCAGAAAACCTCTAGTAAAGCTGAATGTGGTTGGCTGGGTGAAGGATCCTGATCAGTTCTTAGAATGGGCCTGAGTTGCTAAATGGATAGTTTTTGTCTAAACCAGATACTCAGGACACTGATGATTTCTTTCTGAATGAGACCCAGTTGTTATTGAAAGCCAGCATACACATGTAATGGGAATGCAAATTTGGAAGATCTTCCCTGCCCCTAGGCTAAAGTGCACCTGAAGCCTGGGGAGGGAGGCTTGTTTTTCAGTAGATACTTCTTGATTGGCCAGTGAGTCAAATAAGGTTGTTACATTCTCTGAGCCAGGAGAAGGCTATATAAGCCCTGATGTGTAGCTTTGTTTTGGGACTCACTTTGAGAAGTGTTCTGTGATTTGATCTGAATTATGGGAAGCCGTTGTTGAGAGTCCCCCGGCTTTGAAAAAACCCAGATGTTGAAACCCAGATGTTGACTGGGTATGGATGTAATGGTTGGACAGTTTGGAAATCTGTCTACTTGATCTGTCTCTGTCTTGATAATTCTGCCTGTATATTTTGAAGTTCGGGATGCTGACCTTTTTCCCCTGAACAAGGTAAACGATATATGGTCTGACTGATTAAAGTAAGCTTGTTAACCCATTTTGAGTTGCTTTCCTTTATCAAAGCAGATCCAAGAACCTGTATGGGCAGCCACCCTGGGGACGCCGGGGTGCTTGCTGCTACAACACATTAAACCACATCCAGCCAAATATGCTCAGTTATCCAGAGTAGTTCACAATGGAAATGGAAATGGAATGGTCAGTCACCCTGTCCTGTACTTTGGGGAGCCACCCAACTTTAGGGACCAAGGCATCTAAAGGTGTGATTTGTATCTTTCATCCAGGTAAGGAAACCAGGGTGAAAGAATTGGTAAGGGAAGAATGTGGAGGTAATTTCCCATGGTGATGCTAACAATGGATGCTCATAGCCAATCACCAAGGCAATAAAAGTAAATCTGGAACTGGTCACTTAGCAACAATATTCTCACTCTCCAAACATATGCTCCTCTGGTTGCATGTGACCTTGCTGTGATTTCCTTCTCCCTCTCTGAAAGAGTTTTTTCCCCTTGGCAACACATTTACCTACTGCTGCTCACACTGTTTATCTTCTTGGTTCCATGGATCAAGGGAGTACTTGACATTGACTTTCACCTTTATGAAAATGTTACAAAATTGAGGGACACATCTTGATTTTCTTTTGATTACACAACTCAATCCAAATGAGCCTGTACCAGACCACTAAGCAGAATTATCATAGTGTATTAAGTCACTGCTATTCTCCATTTCTTCACTCTTCTAATTTTGGAAAACTGCAGTAACATCTTGGGCCATCAGCTAAATTTCCTGGGATGACCTGACCATAGACAAAGGAAACTGATGCCTTCTTGGAGGTATGTGGAATCAGAAAATCTCAGGATCTGGTCATTGGAACTCACTACTTCCTGAGACAGCCAGTTCTACTTCTGAACAGCTCTACTAGGATATCTGTCTTTACACAGAGAGTAAATCTGCTTCAGAACAGCTTCCATGTATTGCTTCTTTAAGAAGGTCATCAGCCTTCAGAGCTATCGTGTGGAGCCCAATTGTGAAAGTAACAAGACTATCCAACTTGGGAATGACCTCAAAAGTCAACTCATCCAGCTAAACAGATCTCCCCTCTAATATGATCCTGAGAAGTGAGCATTCAGCTTTTCCTTGAACACCTCCAGCAGTGATGAAGCCACTTCCTCCAAACACAAGCATTCTACTTCTAGACTGTTTTCCTTCCTTGTTAAGAATCTTTTTTCCCCCTAAATGTGGCCAAAATCTCACTACTTCTACCACTGCTTTAACATCTGTTATGTTAAACCTGTTTTCAGGTCTAAGCTCTAATTCAGTATATGTGACAGACTTTTGAATACCTGAGAACAGCATTCATGTCCCTTGCTAAATCATCCCTTCTGGATAGGCATTTCCACTTTCACCCTATAAAAGAGTATAGGACTTGACTTTGTTCTTCCTTTGATTGTGGCTGTTCAGTCAGGACTACTTGCTGAATTGCAGACAATGCCACAGTCATTGGTGGATGGTATCCATATATTTTATTTCATTTCAGTTCAAAACAACAAACTTTTAATGATTAAATGCTTACTATGTTCAGGACACTGTGTCAACTTATGAGAATCAGAAAACAAAAATGAAAATCCTACAAGAAGTTTATATTGCAGGACTCTAAATGATGCAATGGATAGAGCACTGGGACCAGAGTAAATGACACCTGAGTTCAAATCTGTCCTCAGACACTTATTAGCTATGATTCCTTGGGCAAGTCGCTTAATCTCTGTTTGCTTCAGTCTCCACCTTTATAAAATGGGGATAATAATAGCACCTACCACCCAGGGTTGTTGTGAGGATCAAATGAGATATCT
>NW_027187378.1:43038885-43063530 GCF_028583685.1 Petaurus breviceps papuanus | reverse complement strand
TCAAAAGTGAGAGAAAGAGAGAGAGGGAAGGAGGGAGAGGAAGGGAAGGAGAGAAGGGGAGAGACAGACAGAGAGAGAGAGAGAGAAAGAGAGAGAGAGAGAGAGAGAGAGACGGGGGTGGGGGTGCTTATTAGTTTATTAACTGGGGGAGGTGGTGTTCATGAAATACCTTTTATAGGAGGTGGCACCTGAGTTGTGCTTTGATGTAAAGGAAGGATTCTGTGAGAAGATACAGGGGAGAACAGACTATGAAAATGAAAGACACAATAGATCCTGAAAACTAAGAGGCCCTAACCTTTAGCTGTTCACTTGGGTGTAACTTTTGAGTTCCCTAGTTGGAATAACTGGGAAGTTTCAATTTTTAGGACTTGCTATCATTAATCAAGTCCTCTGTCATTTTTGACAACAGTGGGAGATGTTTCCTTTACAGGTTCAAAATGTAATGGGCCAGTCCTGTCAGAACAATGTAGAATGATCTCAGTATGTTTTAGTATTCCTGGTTACCATACATGTACACTTTTTGCTATCTGGTTATATATTTTAGATTATCCCCACACAACCCTGGCAAAGGTATTTCTTGGATGGCCTGGACAACAAAATATTCACTCACCTTCTCTCCAATGACTTTGAAGGAATGACTTTCCCTGAAGTTTCCCGGTAAGTCAATATTGGTTCTTTTGCCTTTTTTACCTTCTCTGTTCCTTCAAGTATACTTAGCAGTGTGCTCTCATTAAATGCAGGATGGCTCAAACAGCAGGCGAATCACCCTTTCCTCATAACTTTTTCCTTCCTTTCTCCCTAGTGCCTCCATCTTCTAAAGCAAGGGCCCCAATCTTTCATGGGGAGGTGGAAATTTATAATCATCAAAGAACCATTGTTCATAAGATTTGTTGGAGAATGAGGAAGTGACAACAACTACCCCACTATCTTACCTAATTGGATTTTTTTTCCATAAATCATTTGGAGATATATACTCATGTCTCTATTTTAAGGCTCCTTTTACATCTCCACCAAGGAATGCAGAAGAGGTTTAGGAGAGGAGAGAAGAAAGAAATGTGAGGGACTGGTTAATTTGTATCTTTATATCCCAAGCAGCTAGCACAGTGCCTAGCCTATAGGACACAATTCAGAAATACTCATTCAATTAAAATGAATGGAAATGTCACTTTGGAAGCTCCCCAACAGCAGCTCTTATGAAAGGGAGGCAGAGAACTAGGGAAAGCAAGCAAGAGAACTGGGGAGAGGGCTTTATCATCTCAGATGCCCTGTTTCTCTACTGATAGCAAGGGTGGAACATGGATGAGATCTCTGTGAAATCATACCTAGAGACCATCCCCTTTTGCCTTAAGGTCTTTTATCATCTTCTCATTGGTGCTCTTTCTTTCCTCTTGTCTAGAATCTGCTTTGTGAAGCTCCACCTCCTGTTGATAGCCATTGAATATGAGGAAAATATGGAAGGAATCAGGTACCAATAAGGTTTTTATTCTCTGAATTTTTTAGAATTACTCTAAATCTGGTATGGTGATTTTTGTTTACCCTTAAGACACAGAAGTACACCCACCCAATCAGGTTTCCCTTACCAACTAACCTACTGTATTGCAGAGTTGGTCCACTGCACTACTAGCTAAAAATTGTGAAATAAGTCCATTTAGCCAGTTAGGAATAATCCAGGCTATTGTTACTGGCAGGGCTCAGACTGTGGATCCATGTAGTACTAACAAAGACCATTAACAAAATGGTTTAAAAAAAAAGCATAGTACTTGTTATTAGGATGTATTTCCTTACATGAATCCTAAATGTGTTTCTTTGTGACATTCAGCCATTGCTACCAATTTTGTCCTCTAGGGCTAATCACAAATATAATTAGATGCTTCTATTTCACATGACTGCCCGTGAAATACTTGAACAGAATTATCATGTCCCCTCTGAATCTTCTCTTCTTTAGGCTAAAAATCCATCCATGCATTTTCCTTTTTTTTTTTAAGCAATTAGGGTTGAGTAACTTGCTCAAGATTACACAGCCAGTTATTTTGTGTGGGTGTTAAGTATCTGAGGCCAAAACCGATCCCAGGTCTCCTGACTCCGGGGCTGGAGACTCTTACTCACTGCGCCACCTGGCAGCCCCTGTCCATGCATTTTTCAACCAATTGTCCTATATGTCATGATCTAAAGCGCTTTCATAATAGTGGTTACCCACCTTTGGATGCTTTTTGGTTTATCAACATCCTTCTTGAAATGTGGCACCCAGGATTAAACATAACATCCCATATGTTGTCTGAATAAGTCAGAGGAAAGAACTACCAGATAACTATATCCTATATCCTATCTGACTTCCTTAGTCCTGTCTCTCAGTGTAGACTAAGACATAATTAACTTTCTTGGATTCCAGATTAAACTGTTTATTCTGTCTGTAATTTTCTCTGTTATTTAGGCTAGTCATCATCCACACTGTACTAATGTTAGAGTCATACTAAGACTGCTTTCTTATGTGAAAAGGGGGAAGAGCAGAAATTTGGTTCTCAGTTATGACCTCAAATTTTTAAAAATCCTCTTTATAAACTTTCACTTGTGAGTTTTATATTTTGTCATTAGATCAAATACAGAAAGTTACAAATGTTGACCCTTATTATTTCCAATTCTTTGGAGATCATACTATTACATCACTTGCAACTATGAAATAATACTTGCAGAACACTGATATTAAAAACATGGGTCTCTGCTTTGGGGAAAAATTGGGGCAATTTCTTAACCACAGTCTAGATTTGAGGCAGAAAGAGCAATTAGGATACTGAAGGAAATGAAGCTCTGAAATAAGAGGATGACTGTGAATAGTGAGGAAATGGACATGAGAGATGTTACAGAGACAGAAGCAACAAGATTTGGCAACTCTTGTGATAGTTGTAATAAGAGGAAGAAAGCAGTCAAGGATAACAACAAGGTTATGAATCGAAAAGACTGGTAGGATGTTCATATACCCACAGGAAATAAGAAAATGTGGAAGAATTGTGGGTTTAGTGGGAAAGATAATGAGTTCTATGTTGGACATGTTGCATTTGAAATATTCATGGGGTACCCAGTTAAAAATATCCAATAGGAAGTTGGTGAGGTAGGACTGAAAATAAGGAGGGAAACTTCTGCTGGATATATAGATCTGGGAGTCATCTTTATAGAGATGGTATTTAAACCCATGGAAGCTGATGAAGAAAAGAATTAATATAGAGATAAAACACAAAAGGACCTAGGACAGAACCTTGAAGTGTATTCATAATTATGGAACATGATGTAGGTGATGGGCCAGCAAGGAGGTTGAGAAAAGTAGAAGACTGAGGCAAAAAGGGTATTAAAATAACCCAGAGAGGAGACAATATTCAAGAGGGCAAAGCAGATGATGGTGTCAAATGCTACAGAGAGGTCAAATAGGCACTGATGAGTAAGAAAAGAATATATTTGGTAATAAAAAGATCATTACTAAGTGATGCCAGAGATAGAATACTGGACCTGGAATCAGAAAGATCTGAATTCATAACTGGTCTCAGATACTTAATAGTTGTATGACCTTGGGGAAGTCACTTGATCTCTATTTACCTCACTTTTCTCAACTATAAAATGGAGGTTACAATAGAACCTAGCTCACAGGGTTGTTGTGAGGCTCAAATGAAATAATATTTGTAAACACTTGGTATAGTGTTCAGCATGTTTTAAACACTATATAAATGCTTATTGCTTATTTTTCCTCCTCCCCCAACTGAAGAGAGTAGTTTTATTGTAGTGATGAGTTGGAAAGTAGATTGCAAAGGTGCTGGAAAGGATGGCCAGGGATTCAGTGTCATGTGGAGAATACACTTCTTTGTGAGTCCTAAAAGATAGAAGCAACATCAGAGAAAGAAGAACAAAATGAAGAAAAGTATGTTAGAAGAAAAGTGAATTCCAAAAAGCACTGAAGTATTGGAATGAGATGTGTGAGAGATTGTAATGGCAAGAAAAAAAGTACTTAGCACTTTGTTTCAGGTATTTAATTATTTAGCACCTTGTTTCAGTTCGAGTTTCTTTTGAACCTGCCCATGATTATATCAAGTCTTTGTTAAGAAACAAAACTGGTGAAACTAACAGTGGGAGGGACTTGCCAAAGACAGGAACAGGAAGGATGTAAGAGGTGGGCAGAACAGGGAGGAGCTAATGTCCATATATAAGGAGAAGCCCAAGCTGGGAAAGGGCAGAACTGAGAAGGGGACACTCATGGTGGCACTCTGTCTGTTCTGCCTGTGTTGATTTGTGTTTGTAATACATTGTACAGAAGCCCTGGAACCTTATTGGAAGCCCCGAAAGAGGATTTTCTTTTGTTGTCTGTTTACAGAAGTCCTGGAGAAAAGTTTCAGAGGTCCTGGGACTATACTGACAATTTGTGTTGAGTTCTCAGACCTTGTTTGTGTGTTTGTGTTGATTTCTTAGACCTTGTTTGAGGGTCTATATTGATTTCACAGGCATAAAGTGAATTGATGATGGTGGCATCAATGTGGCTGAATGTTATTTTGGCTCTGCTAAGCTTTGTCTTCCCAGAAATAGAAATAGTGAAGGACTTGAGGTGGACTGGACACCGTGAACTTCAATATGGAACTGGACAAGGAACTGGATGAGGAGCTGAGAGCTGCCTACCTGTGAATCCAGGTGACAATTGGGTAGATTCAGGCAGGAGCTGGACCGTTAGAAAAGGAATCATGGAATCTGGGAGCCAGACTCCAATCAAGACGAAAAGACCTCTCCTTGGATACTTAATGCTGACTGAAAAGATCATGATTTACTGTGGCCTAAGGGTGGGAGAACTTTGTACTCTTTTACCTTGTACCTCTTAAGCATGATTGAGTTAAGGATGATTGAAAACTAATCTCCAATCAAGAAGAAAGAAGACTTTTTGACTGAGAGATTAAGACAATGTGACCTAGGGGTGGAGAACTTTGACATTTGTATTTGTGTCCCTTAAGGAGGCTTCCTCCTTAAGCATGATTGAGTTAAGGACTTACTGAATGTATATTTTGCTTAAAACTATGTAACCACTTTGGTGAAAACTATGTGGCCACTTTTAGTGACAAGTTATGTTATAATATTGTGAATGCTGTACTTTAGTTTCTATGAATGTTTTGCTTTCATTTACTGCTTAATAGAGAGTTCAGTATACTATGTGATCAGAACCTTAGAGCTATTCACAGCAGCAGTCCTCTGGAAAGCTGCTAGTACTTGGATTTACAGAGACAGACTTGAGGATGGGGAGAAGAGCATAAGAAGTGATCACTGGGGATGAGTTAGTTTACTCTTAGATAAATGGAAATTAATTATCAAAGCTATTGGGAGAGTAGTAGATGGCAAGGGTTTGCTAACAAAAGAGATTAAGAGTGGGTAGAAGATAATTAGAAGATTATAATTTGATGCCTTGTGGTCTGCAAGGAGATTTTTCCATGGGAGAAGGAGTTCCTGCGTGTGGCAAATGACTCTTTAGCCTCCCTCTTCCTTCAGGTTTTAGACATTTATTTATTGCTGAATAAAACATAATCTAAAAATCCAGAATTGGCCACATGGTAAAAGAGGTACAAAAATCCACCAAAGAAAAGAACTGCTTAAAAAATAGCATTGGGCAAATGAAAAAAGAAGTACAAAAACATATTGAAGAAAACAATTCCTTAAAAATTAGAATTGGGTAATTAGAAGCTAATGATTCCATGAGACATCAAGAAACAATAAAACAAGAATTTTTTTAAATAGAAGAAACTGAAAAACAACTGATATGGAAGATAGACTGAGAAGAGATAATTTAAGAATTATCATACTGCCTGAGAGTCACATTCAAAACAAACAAAACAAAACTTAGAAATTGTATTTTAAGAAATCATCAAGGAAAAGTTCCCTGGTATTCTAGAACTAGAGGATAAAATAGAAATTGATAGAATCAATTGATCACCTCTAGAAAGAGATCCTAAAGTGAAAACTCCTATTATAGCCAAATGTCAGAGTTCCAAGGTCAAGGAGAAAATCTTGCAAAGAGCCAGAAAGAAATAATTGAACTATCATGGAGCCACGGTCAGGATCATACAATAATCAGCAGCATCCACATTAAAGTATTAGAGGACTTGGAATATGATATTCTGGAGGACAAACTGTGAATGTGAATGGCACCCATAAAATGGAAGCAGATGGCAAAATGGATTAAAAACCAGAATATGAAAATATGTGGTTTACAAAAAACACACTTGAAACAGATACACATACAGTAAAAGTAGAGGTTGGAGCAGAATCTATCATACTTGAGCTTAAATTTAAAAAAAAAAGAAAGAAAACAGGTAGCAATTATGATATCATACAAAGCAAAACCAAAGATAGATAAAGATAAAGATAAAGATAAAAGAGGCAATCAGAGAAGTGACATATTGCTAAAAGGTGCAATAGACAAAAAAGTACTATAATTACTAAACATATGTGAACCAAATGGCTTGGCATCCAAATTCTTAAAGGAAAAGTTAAATGAGTTACAGGAAGAAAAAGACAGTAAAATCAGATTGGTGGGAGACCTCAATTCTCTCCTCTCAGCACTAGATAAATCCAAACATATGACAAATAAAGAAGAATATAAGAAGATGAATGAAATTTTAGAAAATTTAGGCATGATAATGATTCCATGAGATATCAAGAAACAATAAAACAAGAATTTTTTTTAACAGAAGAAACTGAAATATCTCACTGGAAAAACAACTGGCATGATAGACCTTTGGAGAAAACTGAATGGGAAGAAAAAGATTTTATCTCAGATTTATCTTACCTTTATCTCAACTGTACATGAAGCATTCACAAAAATTGATCATGTATTAGGGCATGAAAACTTACAACCAAATGCAGAAAAGCAGAAACGTTAAATATATCCTTTTTCAACTATAATGCAAGAAAAATATATTCAATAAAGGGCCATGGAAATGTAAATTAAAAATTAATTGGAAATGAAATAATGTAATCCTAAAGAATGAGTGAGTGAAAGAAAAAATCCTGGAAAAATATATAATTTCATTAAAGAGAATGACAACAATGAGACAACATAAGAAAATTTGTGGGATATAGCCAAAGTAGTACTTAGGGGGAAAATTATTTGATTGATTTTTCATACTGAAAATATTTTATTTATTCATTTTAAAAATTTCTAATTTTTGTATGTTGTATAATGCACACAATTATTAGTTCAGTAATTCATAAATATAATTATAAGTAAATATACATATGTTAGAATTATGTGCTTAAATTCTTGATACATGCTACCATGATCAAAAAAGTTTGGTGAGATGTTCTTGGAGTCATGGAGCCCTGGGTTCAGGTCCTACTTTGTATACATATTATATGACCCTCAGCAAGTCACAACCTCTCAGAGTCCCTAGACAGTTCACTAATACTCTGAGTTGCAGAACAAGTCTTGATTCTCATGTGTAGAGAGAGTTTCCTTATCAAGAATTCCCTCTAAAAATGAAATCACTGGTCTGCTCTTAAAATATTTTGGATCTTGTTGTAAGCTTCTTGAGGGTACAGTCTTGTGTACTTTGTCTTTGTATCCCTACCATGTATCCCAGTGCCTGACATACAGTAGGTGCTTAATAAATGCTTTTTAATTGACTCATTCAACAAATGTGTAACATGTCCCTCTAAGGAGCAAGGCTGTGTGTGCAGGCATCATAAAAAGGCAACACGACATAGCAGAAAACATTGAACTTCAGACAGGAAACTTGGGTTCAAAATCTTGACAAGACTACTTTTCCTTCTCTAGGACTCAGAAGGAGAATTATCCTTGCCCTGTTATAGGAGCAAGCACCCTAGCATACCCAGAATGGCTGCTAGCACAGGTTCTTTGATCTGCTTTTCTAAAGGAAAGTAACTCAAAATTGGTTAACAATCTCATTTTAATCAAACTGATATAAATATAAATGATATAATCAAAATGATATATCATTTTCCTAGTTCAGGGGAAAAAATCAGCACCCTGAACTTTAGAAAATACAAACAGAAGTTACAAGCAGACAAAAATACAGACAAAGAAAATAGCATAATTCAGCAGACCAACAGACAGGGCTTCTAGCTGTCTGACCATCACATACATACAGTTAGTCACTAGAGAGAGAAGCACCTACATCTGGGTTTTGAAAGCCAGGGGGCTCAATGGCTGCCCAGAGTTTCATCTGGCCAAATCACACAACTGTTCCCAAAGTGAGCCCCAAAGCAAAATCTTAGCCTCAGAGGTATATATAGCCTTCTCCAGGGTCAAAGAACATCACAACCCTCGTGACCCACTTGATTACAAAGTAATAAAAGTTCTGCCTTCCTGAAAATCAGCCCTCCATCAAAGCAAGCTTCTCCTGTGGGTTCTTCTCTACCCGTCAGCAAACTCTTCCCACCACAGGTTCTATGTGACCACATTTAGCCTATTAGAGGGAAGATTATATTTTCAAATCAGGGGAGGTCCTCAAATTCAACTTAGGCTTATTAAGGGGCCAGGGAAGATCTTCAAATTCCCATTACTTTTATACCTGTATACCTCCCAATGTGGTGGTGAAGAAAATATTTTGTAAACCAGTAAGTTCTCACTTACCAGAAAATATGAGATGAACTAGACAGTTCCTGCCCTCAAAGAACTTAAAGTTTAGTAAAAAGAAGACAATATGCATTGAAGAATGATCCTCCAGGAAAATTTTGGGGGAAATGTGTGACTCTAAATGCCTATATCAATAAAATAGAAAAAGAGCTGTTCAATGAATTGGACATGCATGTAAAAATATACTAGAAAAAGAATAAATTAAAAACCTCCAATTAAACACCAAATTAAAAATCCTGAAAATCATAGGAGAGATTAATAAAATCAGAAGTAAGAAAACCATTGAACGAATAAAGTAAAAAAAGGGACTTTTTGAAAAAAATGGTTAATTTTATTTAGAAAAAGAAAGAAGAAAACCAAATCACCAGTATCAAAAATAATAAGAATGAATTCACCACCAATGAAGATGAAACTAAATCAATTATTAGGGATTATTTTGCCCAATTATATGCTCATGAAACTTCCAGTCTAAGAGAAATGGATGAATATTTACAAAAATATAAATTGCCCAGATTAATAGAAAAGGAAATAAAATACTTCACTCTACCTTAGGGAGGGAGGGGGAAGAATTGAACAATCCATAAATTTGCTCCCTAAGGAAAAAATCCATATGACCAGAAATCACAATTGAATTTTACCAAACATCTAAAGAACAATTAATTCTAGTGCTACATAAACTATTTGGGAAAACAGCCAAAAAAAGAGGCCTACCAAATTCCTTTCATGATGCAAATATGCTGCTGATACCTAAATCAGAAAGAGCAAAAAGAGAGAAAGAAAGCTATAGACCAATTTCCCCAATGAATATTGAAAAAATATTAATAAAATACTGGAAAGAAGACTACAGCAATATATCACAAAGATCATATATTATGACCAGATTGGATTTATACCAGGAATTTGGGGCTAGTTCAGTATTAAGAAAACTATCAGCATAATTGACCACATCATTAACAAAAACAACAAAAATCATATTGTCTTAATAGAAGCCTAAAAAGTTTTTCACAAAAGACAATACTCATTCCTATTTAAAAAAAATAAACAACAAAGCAAAACACTAAAAAGCATAGGAATAACTAGAGCTTTCCTTAAAGCAGCATCTATCTAAAGCCACCAGCAATATTATTTGTAATAGGGATAAGCTAGAAATCTGACAATAATATCAGGGGTAAAGCAAGAATGCCCATTATAACCACTATTATTCAATATTGTATTAAGATACTAGGTATAGCAATAGGGGGAGAAAAAGAAATTGAAGGACTTAGCATAGGCAATGAGGAAACTCTTTGTAGATGATAGATAATATGATAACATCTTTGTGGATGATATTCCTACATATGCCCAGAGAATCAACTAAAAAAATAGTGGAAAAATTGACAACTTCAGCAAAGATGCAATCTATAAAATAAACCCACAAAAATATCAGCATTTCTAGATGTTACCAACAAAGTGCAGCAGGAAGAAATAGAAAGGTAGAGTACATTTAAAATGCCTGCAGATGCTATGAAATACTTGGGAGTCTTCCTGCCAAGACAAACCCAGGAACAACATAAACACAATTACAAGACACTTTTCACATAAAGTCATATCTAAACAACTGGAAATATTAATTGATCATAGGTAGGCCAAGCCAATATAATAAACATTACAATTCTACCTAAATTAATTTACTTATTCAATGACATACCAACAAATTACCATTTTTTCCTACACTTAGAAAAAATAGTAACAAAATTCATCTGGAAGGAAAAAAGGTCAAGTTATCAAGGGAATCCATGAAAAAAGAAAGATTGAAGGAAGGTGGCCTAGCTGTACCAAATCTCAAATGATATTACAAAGCATAATCATCAAAGCAATTCATCACTGGCTAAGAAATAGAGTGGTAGATCAGTAGAATAGATTAGGTACACAAGACACAACAGTAAATGGTCATAGTAATCTAATGTTTGCCAAACTCAAAGGTCCAAGCTCTTGGGACAAGAACTCATTATTTGACAAAACTTGCTTGCAATACTGGAAATCAGTTTGGCAGAAATTGGATATAACATCTCACACTTTATACCAAGGTAAGGTTAAAATGGGTTCATGATTTATACATAACAGATGATATCATAAGCAAATTGAGGAAGGATGAAAATTTTACATGTCAGATCTATGGATAGGGGAATGAATTTGTTACCAAATGAGAGAAAGAGAACATAAAAAGATGTAAAATGGAAAATTTTGATACATTAAGTTTAAAAAGGTTTTGCACAAATAAAACCAATTCAGCTAAGATTAGAAGAAAGCAGGAAAGTGGGGAAAAGTTTTTTACAGCAAGTTTCTCTTATAAAAGCTTCATTTCTCAATATAAAGAGAGGTGGTGCAAATAATAATATGACTCATTCCCCAGTTCATAAATGGCAAAACCATATGAATAGGTGGTTTTTAAAAGGAGAAATCAAAACTATCTCTAGTCATATAAAACATTTTAAAATCACTACTAATTCAAATCTGCATTTGCCTTCTGGGAGCCAAGATGGTGGAGTAAGCAGTAAATCACTGTAGCTCTCTCATATTCATCAACAAATGATCATAAAATGTCACCTGAGAACAAATCCTGGAAAAGCAGAGCCAGTGGAAAGATGGAGTAAAACAGTCTTTTAGCCCAGAACATGTGGAGATCAGCAAGAAAGGTCTATCTCAATCAAGTAAGGGGGGAGTATAGTCCAGGTTAGGAAGCATCCCAGCAAATCAGCAGAAAGCCCCACCTCAGCAAACCAGTGGGGAATCCTGAGCCCCAATGTGGTAGAGCAGGCAAACATCAACACCAGGACCTCCTACATGCCTTAACACAGTCAGGGGAACCACAGACTCTATGTCTTAGAACCAGCTTGTGCTTCAGTTAAGTCCTAAGGAAATAGGAATCCTCCATCAGCCAGACCTCCACTGGCTTCAGCATAGCCTAGGTCAAACAGGCACCCTTGTAGCCAGGTTTTTATGGGCTTCAGTGTAGCCTTGGGGAAATGCCAAAGAAAACAAAACAAAACAAAACCCAAACCCTGGGCCTCAGCATACACCAGGACCACTAGGACCCCAGCTCAGCACCAGGTAAGCTTCCAGAATCCTGCAGCATCAGTCACCCCTTACCTCCCACCCTCAACACAACACTAGACATGAAGGTCTCCCATAGTCTTTAGGGCAACATAGGGATATCACCAGGTAAGCAGCCAGAGTCTGCAGCCACAGGCATAAGAAGCCTGAGACAGAGTCCCTTCTACTCTGGGAGCAAAAATCAAATTTAAAAGAAAGGAAAAAAGCCAAAAAGATATGAGCAAAAAACAACAGCAAAAAAAAAAAATCTGACCATGGAAAATTATCATGATCACACAGAAGACCAAGACACAAACCCAGAAGAGGACAACAATGTCAAAACACATATGGGCAAAACCCCAAAGAAAAATAATACATGGTCTCAAGCCCAGAAGGAACTTTTGGAAGAGCTCAAAAGTCATATGAGAGATAGAAGAAAAAAATGTGAAAAGAAATGAAAGTGATACAAGATAATTATGGAGGGGGGGAGGGGAGAGAGTCAACAGCCTGGAAAACTACTTAAAAAGTAGAATTGGCCAAATAGAAAAGAAGATAATAGGGGTGGCCAGGTAGCACAGTGACTAAGAGCACTGACTCCAGTGTCGGGATGATCTGGGGATTGAATCCGGGCTCAAACACTTAGCACCCACCCAGAAACTCCTGGCTGTGTAACCTTGAGCAAGTTACTGAACCCCAATTGCTTAAAAAAAAAAAAAAGAAGATAATAAAATCCACTGAAGAAAACAACACCTTAAAGACTATAATTGGCCAAATGGGAAAAAAAAGTGCAAAAAGCTAATTCAGGTAAACAACACCTTAAAAATTAGAATTGAGGGGTGGCTAGGTGGCGCAGTGAATAAAGTACCGGCCCTATAGTCAGGAGGACCTGAGTTCAAATCCCACCTCAGACACAAAGCAAAAACTAGCCATGTGACCTTGGGCAAGTCACTTAATCCCAATTGCCCCCCCCCCAAAAAAAAAACAAAACCCAAAAAATAACTTGAAAAAAGGTAGAATTGGACAAATGGAAACTAATGACTCCATGAGACTTAAACAATAAATCAAACAAAATCAAAAGAATGAAAAAAATGGAAGAAAATGTAAAATACCTTGTGGGAAAAACAACTAATCTGGAAAACAAATCCAGTAGAGACACTGCCAAAATGATTGGACTACCTGAAACCCATAATCAAAAAGAGGGCCTGGATAGTATCCTTCAAGAAATTCTCAGAGAAAACTGCCCTGATGTTTTTTGACCAAAAGACAAAATAGGCATTGAAAGAATTCACCAATCACCTCAAAAAAGGTACCAAAATAAAAACTCCAAGAAACATTATAGCCAAATTTCAGAATTATCGGGTCAAGGAAAAAAATACTGCAAATGGCCAGAAAGAAGCAATGCATATATTGGGGAATCACAATTGGGATCACATAGGACTTGGTACCTGCAACATTAAAGGACCAGAGGTCATGGAACATGATATTTGGAAAGGCAAAGGAGCTAGGACCACAACCAAGAATACTTACCCAGCAAAATTAAGCATAATACATCAAGGGAAAATGGTCCTTCAATGAAATAGAAGGGTTTCAAACCTTCATAAGGAGAAGATCAGAACTAAACCAAAAATTTGACCTCCAATATCAAGACTCAAGAGAAGAATAAACTGGTAAAAAGGGAAAAGAAAACATAAGGGATTCAATAGAGCTAAACTGTGCACACCTCTCCAGGGGAAGATAATACTCATCACTATTAAAAATTGTTTCATGAACAGTACAGCTAGAAGGAATATACATAGACAGATGATACAGGTAAAAGACAAATTTGAGGGAATGACATAAAAAATTAAGAGATGAGAAAGAGAAGTAAAATGGGTGCAGAAGGAGGGGAGAAGTAGAATGTGGTAAAATACTTCACATGAAGAGGCAAGAAAGAACTATTACAGTGGAGAAGATTGGGGGGGAGGGGTAATGGGTATTGCTTGAACATTACTCTCATCAGCATTGGCTCAAAGAGGGAATAATATGCCAATTAGTTGAATATAGAAATCTGGTTTACCCTACAGGGAAGTAGGAGGGAAGGAGATTAAGTAAAGGGGGATGGGGATTGAGGACTGACATAAAGGAGGGCAGATCAGAGGAGGTGGTAGACAGAAGGAAAACATTGGTGAGGAGGGAAAGAGTGAAACGAGAGAGGACAAACAGGAGAAAGAATAGGATAGAGGGAAATATACAGGTAGTAATCCTAACTGAATGCATATGGGATGAACTCTCCCATAAAACAGAAGTAGGTAGCAGAGTGGATCAAAAACCAGAATCCTATAACACATTGTTTACAAGAAATACACTTGAAGCAGTGATACACACACAGAGTAAAGGTAAGGGGTTGGAGAAGAATTTATTATGCTAGAACTGAAGTAAAAAAAAGCAGTGATAGCAATCCTGATCTCAGGCAAAGTAAAACTAAAAAGAGACCTAATTAAAAGAGATAAGTAAGGAAACTACATCTTACTAAAAGGTACCATAGACAATGAAGCAATATCAATACTAAACACAAATGCGCCAAGTGGTATAGCATTCAAATTCTTAGCAGAACTATACTAGTGGGGGACCTCAATTCTTCCCTCCCAGAACCTGAGAAATCCACCCAAAAATAAACAAGAAACTAAGGAGGTAAATAGAATATTATAAAAGTTAAATATGACAGACCTTTGGAGAAAACTGAATGGGAACAGAAAGGAATATAATTTTTTTTTCAGCTGCACATGGCACCTACACAAAAATTGACTATGTAAGGCATAAAAACCTCAAAATCAGATGTAAAAAGACAAAGAGTAAATGTAGTCTTTTTTGGATAATAATGCAGTTAAAATTACATTCAACAAAGGGCAATGAAAATATAGATTAAAATTTAATTGGAAACTAAATAACCATATCCTAAAGAATAAATGGGTCAAAGAACAAATCACAGAAACAATTTCATTAAAGAGAATGACAATAATAAGACAACATAGCAAACTTTATGGGATGCAGCTAAAGCAGTACTTAGGGGAAATTTTATTCCTCTAAATTCTCACATCAACAAAATGGAAAAGAACAGGTCGATGAATGGGGCATGCAACCAAAAATAAAAAATAAAAATCCTAGAAAAATAACAAATTAAAAATCTCCAATTGAGTAACATATAATTCTGAAAAATCAAAAGTGAGATTAATAAGATTTTAAAAAAGAAAATATTGAACTAGTGTAAACAAGTACACATTAATAATATAATATAAATAAAAATAAATCTAGGAGCTGTTTCATGAAAGAAAACAATAAAATAGGCAAGCCATTGGTTAATTTTATCTAAAAAAAGAGAAGAAAACCAAATATCCAGTATCAAAAATGAAAAGGGTGTAATCACCAGCAATGAAGAAGAATTTAAAGTCATCATTAGGAAATATTTTGCCCAATTATATGCCAATAAGTCTGACAATCTGAGTGAAATTGATGAATACTTATGAAAATATAAACTACCTAGATTAACAGATCAGGAAATAGAATGCCTAAATAATTCCATCTTAGAAAAAGAAATTAAACAACCCATTAATGAATTCCCTAAGAAAAAATCCCTGGGACCAGATGGGTTCACAAGCAAATTCTACTAAACACTTAAAGAACAATTAATTCCAATATTGTGTAAACTATTTGGAAAAATGGGCAAAGAAGGAATTCTACCAAATTCCTTTCATGACACAAACATGGTACTGATACCTAAATAAGGAAGAAGTAAAAGAGAGAAAGAAAATTATAGATTAAATTCCCTAATGAATATCGATGCAAAAAAATTGAACAAAATACTAAAAAGGTGATCACAACAATATATCACAAGGATTATACACTATGACCAGGAAATTTGTAGCAGGAATGCAAGGTTGGATCAATATTAGGAAAGCTATCAACATAATTGATCATATGAATAGCAAAACTAACAGAAATCATGATTATCTCAACAGGTGCTGAAAAACTTTTTTGACAAAACACAATACCCATTCCTATTAAAAACACTAAAGAGAATAGAAATAAAGGAAACGTTCCTTAAAATGATAAGTACTATCTATGTAAAAGCACCAGCAAGCATTATCTGTAATGGGGATATGATAGAAGCCTTCCTAAAAAGATCAGGGATGAAGCAACTATGCTCATTGTCACCACTGCTATTCAACATTGTATTATAAATGTTAGCTATAGCAATAAGAGAAGAAAAACAATCAAAGCAATTAGCATAGACAATAAAGAAACAAAACTATCACTCTTTGCATATATATGGTATACTTAGAAACCCTAGAGGATCAAATAAAAAATTGCTTTAATTAACTACTTTAGCAAACTTGCAGAATATAAGGTAAACCCACAGAAATCATTAGCATTTCTTTATATGACTAACAAGACCCAGCAGCAAGAGATAGAAAGAGAAATTCCATTTAAAATAACTGGAAACAATATAAAGTTCTTGGGAGTCTACCTGACAAGACAAACCTAGGAACTATATGAACACAATGACAAAACACTTTTCACACAAATAAATTCAGATCTAAACAATTGGAAAAATATCAACTGCTCATGGGAAGGACAAGCCAATATAATAAAAATGACTATTCTTCCTAAACTAATTTGCCTATTCAGTACCTTACCAATCAAACTACCAAAAATTATTTTACAGAGCCAGAAAAATCAACAAAATTAATGAAAAAAATACAAAGGACTGTGGTCTAGCAATGCCAGATCTCCAACTATATTATAAAGCAGTAATCGTCAAAATTATCTGGTACTGGCTAAGAAATAGAGTGGTGGATCAATGGAATAGATTAGGTACACAAGACACAGTACCAAATGGTAAACACAGTTTTGGGGGTAAGAACTATTTGACAAAAACTGCTGGAAAAGCTGGAAAATGATAGCACACAAACTAGATATATACCAACATCTCACATTGTATATCAAGATTAGGTCAAAATGAGTGTATGACTCACACATAAAGAGTGACACCATAAATTCCATAAATCAAGGGGGTGCCCATCTACTGTGGAATGGCTGAACAAGTTGTAGTATATGCTATTGCTGGAACACTGTTGTACTATAAGAAATGACAAGCAGAATGCTTTCATAAAAATCTGGGAAAATTTACATGAACTAATGCAAAGTGAAGGGAGTAGAACTAGGAGAACACTGTACACAGTCCCAGCAATATTATATGATAATCAATTGTTTTAGCTATTCTCAGCAGTGTCATGATCCAAGGCAATGCCAAAGACTTATGACGAAAAATTCTATCCGCTTCTAGTGAAAAACTGATGGGGTCTGAATGCAGATTGAAGGATACTTCCTTTTTTTTTTTTACTTTATTTTGCTTGGGTTATTATTTTTTTGTTTGTGTTTTCTTTTGCACCATGGCCAATATGGAAATGTTTTGCATGAATGCACATGTATAATATATATCAAATGGCTTGCTTTCTCAAGGAGAGGTAAGGGAATAAGAAGAGAAGGGAATAAGGGAATTTGGAACTCAAAATTTTAAAATAATAATTTTTAAATGTTTTACATGTAATTGAATACATATACACATATACATACACACATATATATCATGTAGGATAATATATATATATATGTAGGATAATAAGGCCTAGTTAACAAATGAGAATACTGAATCTCAGAAAACTCAAATATGTTGCTCAAGATCATGCAACTAGCAATTAACAAAACTAGTTTTTTTTTTAAGGCAATTGGGGTTGAGTAACTTGCTCAAGTTTAATGGGCCAGTTATTTCTGGGTGTGGTGCTAAGTATCTGAGCCTGGATTCGATCCTAGGTCTCCCAACTCTGGGGCTGGCACTCTTACTCACTGCGCCACTTGGCCACCCCACAAAGCTAGTTCTTGAACCCAGACTCCATTGAATCCTGGATCCATATTCTTTCACTTCTGCCATTATGACTTTTCCACTGCAATAAGCCAGAGAAGACAGATTTCATGTAATCAAAAGAAATATATTTCAGCAAAGGAAGAAAAAAATACATATTGAAAACAGAGGGTGCCTTGGGGAACATGTTTTCACTTTGTAAAATGGACTAGAGCCTTCTTGATTGAAATGGCCCTTATGAGGTGAAAGGAAATATAAAGGAGAGTCCTGTAGGACAACATAAGAAGTAATCAGGTAGAAGTTTGCTTTTCCCTTGGTCCTCAAATGGATTACAGATTTACAGTTCGAAGGGACTTTAGAGGTCATCTAGTCCAATCTCTTCATTTTGCAAATGAGGAAACCAAGGCCTAGTGAAGCCCTTAACTTGACTAATGTCACCCAGGTTAAATTCAATAGAGACAATGTTTGTGCTATGTTCTTTGACTCCAAATTCAACACTTTTTCAACTGTATTTTTTCCATATGCCCCTTATGCAATATTTTATAATAAACAAACTTATCTATGTTCACATTTTATCTCCCTACTAGAGGCTGTAAGAAGGGATATTGTTATCTAAAATTTCAACTCCTTCCACCACAGTGTTTTTATACATATTAGGCATGTCATTCATTGTTAATGAATTCAAATCTGAACTTGTCTTAGATATGTAGTAGGAGATAATCAAACTTATAACCAAAATGTTCAATACTAACTCCAATACTTAGCACTTAGGGAAATGACCCTGGGGTAGGTCATTTGACATTTCTTAAGGTTAGTTTCCTCATCATTTTCAGTTCCTACCTCAGAGGATTTCTATGAGGAAAGCATTATTGTTACCTTTACTCATTTTTATTATGGATAAGGATAATGACTAAACAGGATGCAGCCAATAGTTTAAAACCCTGGCTTCCTTCAAAACTCAGCTCAAACACTATCTTTTAAATAATGTCTTTCTTGACCTCATCCCTCTCCCCAGTCTGTGAGAGATTCCCTCCACAAATCCCTTTTTTTGTGTATGTGTTTTGAATATATGTTATCCCTTTCTTCTCCTCTCCCCCAAAATGTAAGCTTTTTGGGAGGCATTTGGGGTTAAGTGACTTGCCCAAGGTCACACTGCTAGTTTTTGTGTTAAGTGTCTGAGTCCGGATTTGAACTCAGGTCCTCCTGACTCCAGGGTCGGTGCTCTATTCACTGTGCCACCTAGCCACCCCTGAATGTAAGCTTTTCGTGGGAAAGAATTGTTTCATTTTTGGTCTTTGGACCCTGCATATAACACAGTGTCTAGTACATATTAGGTGCTTAATAGATACTAATTGATTGGTTGATAGAGATAATGGCCATCTGGGGCTGGGGAGAGGGGATGAAGGCTGTCTTGAGTATACTCTGCATTTAATTTTGGCCTTGATTGTGGCAGAAATCAAGTGTCCATCTTCTTTGGCAGTAAAATGAAACTAAACACTGTTAACTCTTTAAATTTGAGAATCCATCAGCAATGAATGGAAGGCAACAAGTACGTACTACATGCCAGGCACTGTACAAAAGTACTTTTCAAATATTATCTCTTTTGATACTTACACCAATTCTGGGAGGTAAGCACTATTATTTTCCCCATTTTACAGTGGAGGAAACGTAGACAAACAGATATTAAGTGACTTGCCCAGGGTCACACAACTGGGAAGTGTCTGAGACAGGATTTGAACTCAGGTCTTCCTGACTCCAGGCCTGCTGCTCTAGGAATTATACCACTTAGCTGCCTCAGTGACAAGAGGGAAGAATAATCACATTTTCATTTTGCATTTGCAGAAGCATAATATTAAATCCACCTGCACTGATTAAGGTAAACAAGAACACAATGGGATTTTTTATTGCTAAATCTCTCCAGGAAGTCAGAAGGTAATTTTTATTTTATGTTACTTTGTATTAGGGGTGGTGGAACGCTAAAGTAAATGCAATTAACTGACAGGTGTCTTGACTAACCTGTCCCCTCCAGTGTTAAGTCTCATCAGAATCATTTCTTATTTGCTTTCATTGTCCAGAGCCTATTTTTACTGTTTTAACTGTCATAGCAATGTGAATTGCCTGGAGCTCATTGGACATTGTGCCTGCAGAACCAAGAAAACACAGCACATGAAGCCAGGTGAGTGCCCTTTCTTTAAGTGTGTGCCCGGCCTAGCTCTCATAAGAACCAGCTGAGAGAGAAGCAATGAGGTTAGTGGGGATACTTAAGAGAAAATGAACTTTTGAAACTGAATTGAGGACAAAGGCTTTTAACTATGGCTCATCAAGGGCCAGGTGGAGTGATGGCTGTGTATGGGGCATGAGGATATAACCACAATTAAAACAGGATTCATTTCTAAATGGAACACTGACTAAAGAAGAATAAACTGATATCCCAGCAGATTATCCCTATGAATTTTCAACAATTCAGTAATTTCTGAAGTGTTTCCAGATTTTACAGTCCCTTACAGTAATAACATATATAGCATCCTGAGGTTCACAGATCTGTCTTTGTTTTCTAGCTTATCTAAGGAGTCTTCCTCAGAAATTAGATGGTGAGTGTGGGGGGAAAGTACAAAAGTTATTTGAAGTACAAACATGCATCAAGTATGGATCAAACAGTTTTATTCCCACATAGAAAGGTAGATGCTAAGAAAAAGAATTAATACAGTTAGTTGTGAGGTTAGTATCTATGATCCATTGGGACAATTGCAGTAGAGATACTCATGAACTATTGAACATTTCACCTCTACTCTGCATTCAATCTCTTTATGATTGACTCTCCCTCAGTTAATCTGCCTCAACTACTCCTTCTGTCGCAACTACTCAGATATCTGTTATTTCACTGCTTAGGTGACCCCCATTAAAAGGAAAGTTACAACTGCCTTTTGAGATTTCCAGAGCCCTCCTACCAAAGGAAAGAAAGATACAAACAAAAATGAATCTATCCCAGACATAGGCTTATCTAGAAAGCCATGTCTGTGGAATGAAGGGTATCCCCCCATCCCCACCCTCTGGAGGTCTGAGGGTCATCTTTACACTTTGAGGCCAGCAGGAAGAAGAGGCCTAAGGGAAAAGAGATTCCATTTTTAGTTTTATCCATAGAGTTCTGACTCAGCAGACAATTAGGGGTTATCATAGATGACAGGAAACAGAGGATATCTGCACCTATCCTCAAGGGGCTATATCTTTTGCATCACACAGCCCCACTGGGACATTATATTAGTATAATGAAGGACTGGTCAATGATATCCAGTCCTTGGAACAAGCCCCTTACAATCCATTTGAAAGGGCAAATATAAATGTGCATTATTAAAAAGAGAAACCTTTATTTTCATGGGAAGCTTGTCAGCACATTGAATGAGTTTTGCAAATTTGCAGAGGCAATCCAGCCTGTTCTCTTAATCTCATTCAAATATGAGCCCATGTATACATACTGAAGGGCAATTTCTATAGGTTATCCATCCAAATATACATCATAATCTGAATAGGAATTTTACATTGACTTGTTTTTCCTGTGTGGCTATATAGGACAGATCCCTTTAAATGATTACAGATCTCTTCTAGAAGGTTCTCCAGTATTTTGTCTTAAGGCAATCATCATATCATCTACACACAAGAGAATCTAGAGGATCTTATCATCTATAGGGATCTTTGACTGTGACTCTGCATTGAATCTCCTTCATCACAGTGGCAAATATCTTTGGTTAACCCATATCTTGTATTGTTTTATGCTTCACCTGATATTTATTATCAGAGGGTGATTGGACAGTTTATTTCCGTTGTTAAATCTTCCAAGGAATCTTGAGTAATTTTAGTGTATGAATGAGAGAAATCTTATAGATGGGCTTCATGAACTAATGAACATTTCACCTCTACTGATTATAGTTCAATCAACACAAAGTGAGCCCTTTCTTCCTCTACATTCAATCTCTTTATGGTTGACTTGGAAGTAGTATTTTGCAAGGTAATATTTTGTTCTAAATAATGAAATACCTTTTCATAATAAATAATAAGCATATTGGAATCTTTTATTTGCTATAGCACTCAGTTAATTGTAAAATGGTAAAGATGTGTGCCATTGTTGAATAAAAGCCTATTTGTTCCTTATTAGTATTCTCATCCACATACCCTCAATTTGTGCATAGATGATCACCCTAAGAAATTTGTATAAATGGGAGAGTAGGCATGTATAGTCACCTTTTTTGGTAACAATAAGGTCCAAGATTGTTTTCTATACCTTTGATATCTTTCTCTCCTTCAAATGCTTTATATATCATCTCTGAAATATTGTCATAATTTTGTTGCCTCTAGGATGATACCTCCTCTAGATACCCCATATACCTAATCCAGCTGCCTTTCCAAACTTTGTTCCACATGGTAGTTTCACTGTTCTTAATAGGGAAAAAAGTCACAATAATTTTTGTAAATCATTCCAAGTTTTCTTTTTGTAGTCCTGCCACTTTCATCCTCAAATGCCATTGGTTTGACTTTGCTAAGTTGATAATCTTACTAAGCTTTCTTTAAACTGGGTTTGCCTCCACTGCTTCTTTTTGCTTTATGAGACCGTGTCACTGATAGTTGTACATCATCCTTCTGAGTTCATATCCTAACCCAAAGTTTAATTTGACAGCTACCTCTCTCTCAGAATGGTTAAGTCAGCTAGTTGTTTGATGTCTAAGGAACTTTCTGGGCACTTTTGGTTTCTTTGTTTTGGCAATTCATTTATATTGGTTAAAGTTTGAGACAAAATGCTTAAAGCTGGTGTTGATGTGATTCCTTTTATCTGTTTCCCATTTTGATTTTCTGTCCTCAGGATTAAAAAATAATAAATAGGATTAAAACCAAGTCAGATTCACTCATTCCCTCTCACCTCCCCGCTCTTCTCCATTGTAAAAGCTTTTTCTTGCCTTTTTTTATGTGAGATAATTTACCCCATTTTATCTCTCCCTTTCTCCTCCCAACATATTCCTCTCTCATCCCTTAATTTTATTTTTTAGATATCATCCTTCATATTTAATCCAGCCTTGCTGGAGGGCTCCCCTATTCTAGAGCAAAAGGAAAGGTCATTCCTCTTTTAAACTATTGTTTAAATAGTTGAGGGTTAAATTATATAAATTTTATATCATTTTTCTCATTGTTATTTTTTCTTTTTTAAAAAACTATTTCTGATCTTGGTTCAGTGGTCTGTGGTGGATCTACAGTCAGTGGTCTGATTGTACAACAATGTCCTGAGTACCTACTATATGACCATCCTTATTTATGCAAAGCTATAGGGATTAGAAAAGTATAAGCCATGATCTCTGCATTCAAATCAGTTGGAGAAACAAGCCCTATGAAAAATAGTAGTTATCAGTTAAGTGCTAAATTTTTTATGGAAAGATATAATTCAGAGACAACTTCCACATGATTAAAAAGTCTTTTTCCCCTTGCCTGTTAAAACAAATGTGATTTTATGATGTCATTGTGCCAGCTGCGTCTAGCATCCACCAATCATTTTCTTTAAAAAAAGTGTTCATGAAAATTATTTTGCCTATTTTATAGACTAAGAAGGAGTGGTGGGAAGAATGCGGTATTTGACAGCAGAAGACATGGGTTTAAATTCTGATTGTGCTATTTACAACATCTGTGACTTTGGACAAGTTGTTAAACTCTCTGGGTCTATGTTTCTTCATCTATAAAATGAGGGGCCTGGACTGTATGATCTCTGAATCCCATGAAGCTAAGGGAGATTAAGTGACCTTGGGCAAAATTACTAAGATAGCAAGTAGAGGAGTCAGGTCTTGAACCTAGGTCTTTGAAGTCCAGTGTTCTTTTCAGAACATTCTGAATGTATCAATTACATTTTTCATAAAGATTTCTTTCATCCCTTCCATCCTCACAACAGCTCAGAAGGCTTAGGTTTGCTTTCTTGCTTTCCTTTTGCCACTGGAGAAAGTGAATCTCAGAGGCATCAAATCATGATTTAAAAACCAAGTACTTGCTGCATTCCCATGAGTTACACAGTGGGATACTTAGAAGTCCTGAAGGAATAGAGGCTAGAATCAAGGTCTGCAAATTGAAAGCATGGCAGTCCTTTCAACAAACAACGAGGCCACCCTAGTAAACAATATCTGCCAGGGGAAGGCAGTGTCACCTATAAGAAGTTAGGTAGGTAGGTAAGAAGTTAAGAGCAAATAACCTCTCAGGGAAATTGCAAAGAAAATAGATTCTTTGTAGAGAAAGGAATAGTGATCAGTATTGTAAGCATCAAGAAGAATGTCCTGAGTAACTACCATGTGCCCATCCCTGTGCTAAGCTATGGAGAACAGAAAGGATATATTAGTCTTGGTCTCTACGTTCCACTAGCTAGGGAAACAACACATTTTAAAAATTAATTTATTTTAGTCTTCACCATTCATTTTGAGTTCCAAATTTTCTTCCCATCTCTTCCATCCCCCTACCCCAAGGTGGCATGTGTTCTGATTACCCATTACCTCAGTATGCCCTCCCCTCTATCACCCTGCCTCCTATCCCCCTCCCCCTCACTTTCTTGTTGGGCAAGATAGATTTCTATACCCCATTGACTGTACATCTTATTTTCCAGTTGCACATAAAAAACAATTTTTAACATTTGTTTTTAAAACTTTGAGTTATACATTCTCTCCCTTCTTCTCTCTCCACCCATCCTAATTGAGAAGGCAAGCAATTAAAAAATATAGGTTATACATGTGTAATTATGCAAAACACTTTTGTAATAATTATGTTGTGAAAGACTAACTATATTTCCTTCATCCTCTCTTCCCCCCCCCATTTATTATATTCTTTTCTTTGACCCTGTCCCTTTTCAAGAGTGTTTGCTTCTGACTATCCCCCTTCCCCAATTTGCCCTCCTTTCTGTCATTCTATCCTCTTATCCCCTTCCCTTTACTTTCCTGTAGGGTAAGATACCTATTTGATTGTGTATGTTATTACTTCCTTAAGCCAAATCCTATGAGAGTCAGATTCACTCATTCCCTCTCACCTCCCCGCTCTTCTCCATTGT